>NW_026057584.1:75839913-75914775 GCF_023721935.1 Panthera uncia | reverse complement strand
AAGAAAGAAAGAAAGAAAGAAAGAAAGAAAGAAAGAAAGAAAGAAAGAAAAGGAAGGGAGAGAGAGAGGGAGGGAGGGGAAAGAAAAGAAAAGAAAAGAAAAAGAAAATAAAGGAAAGGAAAAGAAAAGAAAAGAAAGAAGAAAATCATGTTTCACCAAGATAGGTCATCTTTAAATAACAAGACAGATGAGACCAAAAAATATCCATTAGCTTTTATTTTATATTTACCTGAAATGATTCACATGTTCCAGTTTGTTCATAATTATTTGAGAAGAGTTAGAGTAATAGTCACTCTCATGTGTCTCCCTTCTCTCCATCTGTTCTAGACCTCAGTCTTTTTCCCCTTTTCACTTCACAAATTTTTCTTTAATTTTCCATTCGGTTAAATAATTTTAACTTCCACTTGTCCAGATCTCTCTCTTGAGATCCACCTGCATACTAGACTATCCCACTGATATCCTTACTTAATTTATCAATCCCAATTATGAATCCACATTTAGGATTCTTTCTCTGTGAATAGCTCTATGATCCAAACTATTCACTAAGATGGGGCACTAGGAAATCTCCCTTCTCTTTCCACTCTCCTAAAACTGAGAGCCAATCCTTCATCAAATGATGTCAGTCTTTGCTTATGTCCTAAGCTTGTCTTGAATCCAGCCCTAATTTTCCGTCTCCTTAGTTCAAAACCTCATCATTTATGACATAGTGTACTAAAACATTCTACCTAATGATTCAACATGTGGACCTTGCTTGTTGTACTATTGCTTTTGCTTCTCATCCTCAGTCCCATTTTATTTAAATAGCATTATTCCAGTTCATAATTAGGGAAACCACCTTTCCCTACCATCAGTCTATGTGACTGGAGTGGAATTGCTATCAACTTCCTGTACTGAGGGATAGGCTTGTGATGGGTGTGTCATTGAGAACAGCCCTTTACTCTGCCACATTATCGGATTCAGGAATGGCACATGACTAAAGATGACCTATGCGACACTCACTCAACTTTAATTTGGGTTGTTTGAAGAAATGCCATATTTTTCAGAAGTATTGCTGAGCTGGGTAATAGATATAAGTCAAAAATTTCTGGCGGCTAATTCTGCAACCATGTGTGGAGAGAGGTTAACGTAGAGGAAAATCAAACCTAGACAGAGGAGAAGGTTGCAAATTTCAGCCCTATCCTTTGATCTCCATAGAGAAAAGAGAGGCTGGATATTGAGTTCAGTCACCAATGGCCAATGATTTAATCAGTCTTGCCTATGTAATGATGATTTCATAAAAACTCAAAGGTTAGGGTTCAGAAAGCTTCCCTGTTGGTGAACACATAGAGATGCAGAAAGGGTGGGGCACACCTGGAGAGAGCATGGAAGCTCCATACTCCTTCCCCATACCTTGCTCAAAGCATCTCTTCCATCTGCCTTTCATAAATTATATTATTTTATAATAAATGGGCAATCCAGTAAGTAACCTGTTTTCTTCAGTTCTGTGAACTGTTCTGTGGAGCAAAACTGAGGAGGGCATTGTGGAAAGGGCCTGTTTACAGTGAATCAGTCAGAAGCACAGGTAACAACTTGGACTTGTGATTAGTATCTGAGAGCGGGGGTAGGCAGTCTTGTGGAACTGAACCCTTAATCTGTGGCATCTGATCCCAACTTCAGATTTGAGTTAAATTATAGGACACCCAGCTGTGTCCCAGAATTGCTTAACACTGAAACACTATCCCACATTTGTTGATCAGAACTTAGAAGTGAAGTAGAGTATTGGCAGTAGAAGATGTTATTATATTTGATGGGGTCACTGAGTTCCCTAAGTCTATTCTCATGTTCCATAATTCTTCTCTCACTAATTTGTTCCTCTGCTTCTTCCAGCCTGCTGGTAATTGCATCAAGTCTGTTTCTTCATCTCTGACTGATCCTTTTTTTAACTCTTTTATCTCTGTGGAAAGGGTCTCACTAATGTCTTCCATTCTTTTCTCAAGCCCGGTGAGTATCCTTATGATTGTTGCTTTAAATTCTCCATCAGGCCTGTTACTTATATCTGTTTCACTTACATCTCTGGCTGTGACCTCATCTTGTTCTTTCATTTGTAATGAATTCCTTCATCTTGGCCTTTTGTCTAAGTCTCTGCCTTCTTCTCTGTGTTAGAAAAGCCAGTTATGGTTCCTGTTCCTGAAAATAATGGCTTTATGAAGAAGAGGTCAGGCCTGGAGCTTCAAGGAATGTCTCTGGTGTGCACTATATGAACTCTGCTATTGTGTTTTGGCTGTTCTACCCTTCAGGTCCGTTGTATCCCTGCATTGGGCCATATTTGGTCCTTGATCGGAATGTGGCAAGTTTTAAGTGGGTGTGCTCTGATCTGCTTGTTAAAGACACACTGGGAGAGTGTTTTTCCTTTACAATTTGATATTCAAGACTAGATTTAGAATATGTCATCATTATGAACTGCCAGCTGAAGGTGTGACTAAGGGGTCTTTGTTCTTATAGACTAAAAACCTATTTGTATTGCATAATGGAACATTAGAGAGCCATTTCCCTTACATATTTCTATATCCATTATTTTCTAGGTTTAAAAATTTACTGGCTTTTGAGTATTTACATTTAATAAATTTCAAGAAGTTAGTGAAATAGAGAAGCCACTTTTCACATGAGTCTATCAAGCACTTGAATTATAGCTAATCCCAATTGTGATGTTCTATAAATGTAAAATATACACTGATTTTGAAAATAATACAAAAAAGAATGTAGAATACCTTAATAATTTTTATATGGATTTTGTGATGAAACAATGATATTTTGGACATACTAGGTTAAATAAAATAAATTAAAAGTAAAAAAAAAAAGAAGTTAGTGAAGACCTAGTTGTTTTGTGGATCCTGTTTCCTCTATACTAAGTATTTTTTGTTAATTGTTTTCCTTATTGTTGATAATGATAACATATTATGAATTTGAAATGTGAATGGTTTCCATTTTTAAAATTCCCCAAATATTACTCTTTAACAAAATGAAGTTAAATGAGGATAATCTAAAATATTACAATAGGGTTTCTTTCTTTGTTTTTTATGCATTGCAATTTGGTATAGGTAGAACTTTCAGGAGAACTACTTTCTATAGATACTTTTAAAGTATATTTGTTTATTTTGAGACAGAGAGAGAGAGAGAATGGGAGCAGGAGAGGGGCAGAGAGAGAGAGGGAGAGACAGAGAGAATCTGAAGCAAGCCTCCACATGGAGCTTGAACTCACGAACCATGAGACCATGACCTGCCCTAAGTTGGATGCTTAACCTACTGAGCCACCCAGATGCCCCTATAGATTTTTTTTATCAATGTCTTTACATATACATATTAAGAATAAAATACAAAACCAATTTGTTTTCCTTTCTTTAAAATTCTTCATAGATGGTAGCTATATTAAACATTTTCCATTTATTTTTATTTCTCTCTTTTTTTTAATTAAGTTATTCACGTTGCTTCTGTCTTCCTAAAAGGCTTTTATATTTTATAGTATTGGGGGTTAAAAAAAATGTACTTATTTCCCTCACTGCTTATAAACACTGTCCCTGAAGAATGTAGCAAAAATGTAAACTTCAATTTCCAGTGATGAAATTCTCACTATTTAGTACATAGCTCACATGTAACTTCTTATTTGGAAACATAAAGCTGAGCAAAGTACTATTCCTGGAGGGGATTACATCTGGCTGTACATTTAGAAACCAGTTCAGTGTGTTTGAAGGGAAGATATAATTGTCTAAATTAGTAGGAAGAAAGTTTATCAACATTTTCCATTTATAATTTAATTTAATGTATCATATGTTGTATTCTAATTTATATACCTCTTGACTTCGGTGACATCAAATGATATTATGCACATGTTCTGTCAGTTGTTAGCTTCATGAATTTTATAGACCATGCTCACTCTGATGATTTCCTTATGTATACAAAGCTTTAGATATATCTATCCCCTGCAAAAAAAATAAATAAATCCCTGGCTGAAGAATCAGCATTCCAGTAATATGAGAATTATGCAGTGTTAAGATTAAAATAATTTTCATTTTTCATGATTCTAAGAGACATTGAATGCTCATGGCTAAAATAACTAAAACAATAACAATAAATTAAAACCGCATAGAAGTATTTAAAGTAGAAAGTGAAAAAAAGCTCTGCTCAGAAAAAGACTTATTTTAAGACTTATTTTCAAAAGAGTCTGTGTGAATGGAATTTGTGTATACTTAATCACCTCTAGAATTCATTGATAATATACAAAATCATCCAGAATAAGACCCTAGCCAAGCATTAGGAGTCTAGGAGTTATATATTGCAAGGGAAGACCAGGAATATCTACTGAAACAGGGAGCATCCATCAAGGACATGGTATGGTGCCAGGAGGACATTTCAGTTTCCAGGACACCAGATTATCCCATCAGATACTGATCAGATATTAGATTCCAGAAAATAAAAATAATAACAATTCCACAAAAGAGCTAGTCAATAAAAGGTAAAGTACATAGATCGGTGAACACAAACAAAGAATAGTATGAGTTTCATCAGCTCACTTTCCATAGTCACCTGGGATGTTGACATTCAGCCAGAATTACATTTACTCATTTTACTCAAAGAATGTGGAAAGGTGATTCTCTATATATTCCACCGTTAGCCAGGGGCAGAGATGTGGCAGTAACCATATTTCCTCCTCAGTCCTCAAAACCTCCTTCGCTACTATTTCCTCAGCTGATAAACATTCTCACATCACATCTATCATATAACAAAAAACAAAAACAAAAACAAAAACAGGTAAATAAACCTTCAAACAAGAAACATGCCCTACCTTGACCCCAAATCCTCCAGTGGTTGAACTATTTCTCACTTTTTCTTAACAGCCATCATTCTAGAAAAATTAGTTTTCAATTGACTGTCTACTTACTTACCTTTAAATTATTACATTACCCAGTGTAATCTGTCTGTCAACCCAAGACTGTTGGAATCCTTTCAGTAGGATTAGAGAGGAATGGACTTCTTATTGGGGAATCCAACAGAGACTTTTCAATCTTTCTCTTACTAGTCACTACTGGTTATGCCTTTCATGAAATCACTTTATCTTGAATCTTATCCAAATTCTCTGAGTTCTTTCCAAGGTTCCTCCAAGAGTTCTTTTGCCTCTCATGGCTTGAACATTAGTATCTGTTCTTGAGTCATATTTTTTCATCTATTAGTGGATGAAATTTTGTCAACAGTTGTCTGTGAACCAATTATCTGTCTGAAACTTTAGGTAACCCTAAAGCTTCAAAGTCAAACAGTTTTATCTTTTGTTTTCCATATCTTATTGCATCTGTAAGAGTCAACATATAACCTAAAGTGATGCATGATCTTTCTCTTTGCATCTCCCATACCAGTTCCTTTAAGGCATTGCTTATCTCTATCAGTGATAATAGTGATAATAGTGATAATATTCTTGTGAATCTGGAATCCTCTTAGACTTCTTTGTGTCTTTCCCCACACATCATAATCAATCAACAATATGCAAATATCTCCTAAGTATATGTTTAATTGTTATCTGTTTTCTAGCCTGCTTTAATAATAGTGATAAATAATAACTAGTAAATGATAAAATAATATTTATTGAATGTTCACTATCATGCAGGCATTGTACCAAGTGCTTTTCATGTATCAATTCATCTGATCTAACAGCCTTATAAGGTACAGGTTGTAACAAATTTCATTTTAAAGATAAGGACATTAAAGGGAAAGGTGATTAAATCATTTTCCAAAAGTCCCATCGAAAGTAAATGGTGGAATCAAGGTGTGAGTCTAGGCAATCTGGTGCCAAAACCTGCCTCCTAACCTCCTTACCCCTCTCATTCTTTCTAATAATGCCACTTCCCAAACCTCTATCTAAATGTAAATCTTGCTATCCATATTCTTTCTAGAGAATATCAGGTAGGGAGCCACATTAATGGTATACTTAACATCACTAGCATGCCTCAAATTTGGTTTCATCACTTCAGATGTCTCTTACAAATAAGACACTTCAGCTCTGCTTATGATGAAGCTACACCTCACCGGCCCAGTCGTGCTTCCAGTTAAGCTATTTTCAGATGGCCTTGGCTTGAGTGCACTTTCGGAATTAGAGCTATCAAAATACCAACATAGTTTTGTGGTCGCTGGCAATGAATATGCCATGGTCAGACCCTGTTTCCTGCTGAGGCAGAATCACTTTCCACCTAGGAAGTGATAGTGTTTAGCAGAGCTCGTGGTTTGATGAAACCTTCAGTCAATGGGCACATATGGCCTCTAGATGCCTGAGACAGAGCCGAGACAGTCCTCAGCCAGCAGCAAACTAATTTCTGGTTAAGTGAGGAATAAGGAAACATCTCATACACATCATACTTAACTTCCAAGCACGTCTGTGTTTGTAGGTCTTGGAAACTAAACCCATTTGGGGTCTTCTTTAAGAAAACATAATAAAACTTGTGATCATAAAATTAGATTGAGAGTACTGTGAATGAGCTATGTAGTGTGGGCTCTCATGCTTGATCTTCTTTGGCTTTATGGTACATCTGCCTTCATCTACTTCATTAGGTGCTGAAATCATGTTGACCAAACAGTTCCCCCCACAAGTGGATGTTCCCATATGTTCCAAGAGTAAATTTTATCCATGACTCATAAGTGTAAGTTTGAATGTCTAATACACAGGAAAACTTGAAGCAATAGAGATTACAAAGTAGAATAAGAAACTGAAAATAACTATTAGGATTAGTAAAAATCTTGAAGCTCAAAGAACTGAAAAGAAACTAGTTATTCAATGAGGTACCAAAGAAAGGGATCACACAATTTTCAGTATTTACATTCTTTCAGCAATTGTAACGTCACTTTCTTCTACATTACAAGACCTTAAATTAATTTCTTTTTCCATTCATTTCTTCACTTTAGATCTTAAAAATACATGTGCACATATTCATACATGTGCCTGTGCATAAATACACCCATGTATATCTTTGAAGAATCAAATGCTATTTTAACTTGCATATTTACATTATGGCCCTGTGGTAGAAATTCTTAAAATTTTGATCTCATATGAAATTCTACATTTGAATTTCTAATGAATTCTACCATTCTGGTGTTAATAACACTAATAAAGCAAGTTGTAACATCAGTAATCAAGAGTGAATCATTCTCATCACTGTGTTTAAAGCCAGTATCTATTGTAATTAGAATTCTTATGAGAATAATTCCTTGACTTCATACTGCACCTAATTGAACTGTTTTGTTGGGCAGGTAGGTGTTTCCTTTGACTTTGGGCTTAAGTTGATTTGGTTCCCTAAAATTGGCATCCATAATGTACCATTTGACATCCGAGAGAGGAGTGACCTTGAGTATGTAATAACTTGACAATCACAACTGCAGTAATTTCTCCTTGGAGAATGAAAGGCAATATTATTTGAGGCGTCTAGTAACAAATTCCAGTGATAATTTATTCCTTCCTACAACATGTGGAAAAAGGAATTCGATTTCAGACACTAACTCTATTCACTCACTACTCTTGAAACCTTTCTTGTGATGTGAAAACATTTTTTTTAGAACACAAAGACTGACATTAAAATGAAGTTTATTCTTGCCCTGGCTAAAAACATCTCTTCTTTCTCTTATTGTAGAAAGTCCGTTGTTTTACTTATTATTAGTATTTGAAGTAAAGCACAAAGTGGCCTTTCCTCTTTCCCAAGAGGCCACACTACTATAGTCCTCCAAAAGATGAAATAACCACAACATTTCTTTATAATAGTTACTAGTTTCTCCATTATTGTCTCAATTCAAGCTTTGTTTGCTATACTGGGAAAAATTTCAAATGCTATGTGTGACTGCCTTTTCCTAGCATTTGAGGGACCCTCACCATTTTTTTCTTTCACTAATTATTCTTTCTATACCTTTATTCTGTTCCTGCCTGCTCTCTTTGTACAATTTATAGGTTGATCCTCCTCCCCCAAGAGAAGAAGCTATTGGATATTTTATCTATAAATCCTATGTAGGAAATCTTAATGAAACCTAGATAATCTAGATAAAATTTAAATTCCTAAAAGGATCCTATAATAAATTCTACAAGGAATTATATAAATTATTAGTCAATGAGAAAGGCTTTTGAAATAGTTGAAATATTTCACTTTTCCTGTGTTGTTTCAATGAAAATGTGATGTGTACGTTAAACAGCCAACTTCATGAAAGATAAAGAAGGCTTAATAATAAGAAAATCAGATAAAGATAGACTATACAAAAATGAGAGGGCGGGTATTTATATTGATCCCCAACATGATTTTCGGTAAACTACTGAATGAACTTTGACCTGGACTGTTTCTTTTGTTTGTTTAATCTGTTGTCATAAAAATCTTGAAGCTCAAAAAACTGAAAAGAAACTAGTTATTCAATGAGGTACCAAAGAAAGGGATCACACAATTTTCAGTATTTACATTCTGAAATGTGAAATGTGTAAAGCATTTGTGTTTTATGGGGAAATTTCTCCCAGTAGCCCCTGGACACACTGAAGAGGCAAGGTCACTCTGTTTAAGGAGTTCAAAAACCTAGATTCTGGTGATAGCACAGCCACCACATATTTGTGAGCCTTTGCCAGGTTTCTTCTTTGTGATGCAGTTTCCTCATCCATAAAATTAAAGGTATTAGATGTCTGTAAGACACTTTCCTCATCTGTGATTCTGTGAGTATTAAATAACCTTTGTAAAACCAGGAAATGGGAAATCCACGTATAATATTGCTCATAGTGGCAAGAATCATGGTCTCTTAAGGGTCTAGGTTCCTTACTGTGTTCCAGACCTTGTATCAGTCACTTCTACCTCTTTTCTACCCGTTTCCATCTCTCCTACCTATGTCATGGTGCTGGATGTCTCTATGGGTTGAATTCTTCAGAAAGGAAATTAGGTTAACTGTCCTAGGGAGTAAATTCCAATGTTGGTACCAGGAGTCTAAACCATCTAGAAACTAATGAAATAGGGGTTGCAATGAGGAAGCCGAAGCTAAATCTACCCAACATAGTTATCTCTCAGGAAGAGAACTTAGGGAAAAGAGCTGATGTACATATGTTGCCTCTTCAAGTAGGGACTGGTTTAGCAAGTATGAGAACACGGAATAAGTTGGATTAGTAAGAGAGCATCGTCGAAATAGTAGGGACTATGGTGTGCACAGAAGAGAGGCAGTTTTTGTTTTTTGTTTCCACTTTATTCCAAAAGAAAAGAATATGCTGATTAAATGAATCATAAAGAAGACTAACTTAAGGGTTTCGTTAGGTCTAGTCCAGACTTTACATTTAGCAGAGGAGAACTATTTGGTTTAAGAAGTTGATTTCTATTTTTTAAATCAAAAGTTGTAGCACTTGGTTAGTTTATTTGAAGATAGTATCTAGAATTTCTTTAGCATACAAAACTATCCTCCTTTAGTTATTTAACCAAGTAGATTTAAATCTTAAATGTTTAAAAGAGGAATCTATTATGCTGATATACAATTTGTGGGATTTTTAAGTCCTTTTTATTTTTTTATTATTTTTTAATGTTTATTTTTGAGAGAGAAAGAGAGGGAGAGAGACAGAGGGCAAGCAGGAGAGGGGCAGAGAGAGAGGGAGACACAGAATCCAAAGCAGGCTCCAGGCTCCTAGCTGTCAGCACAGGGCCCAATGTGGAGCTCGAACCCATGAACTGTGAGATCATAACTTGAGCTGAAGTCGGACGCTTAACCGACTGAGCCACCAGGCACCCTTTATAAGTCCTTTTTAAATCAAATGTATATCTGAATTTTTTTAAATGAAATTATGTAGACACATACCATTTTTTAGACAGCTCAGTAGAATAGCTACCAGCAACATGAAAAGGCTGCTGGACAGATACCAAATCTATTTGGCAATCATTATATTCACTATTTCTCTAATTCATCTAATTGTAGATGAATAGATGGTATACTATGCTAAAATTCACTACTTCATTTTTAATAAATCATTTAGGAATTATCTTATTACAGGTAAAAGTATTTATCACCCAGGATTCTCATTCTTCAGTAGCCATGGCTGCTCTTAACTAACATTACATTGAAATTAAGAATAGATATATTTGACATTTCGATATTGCTTGCAGTCACTGATGCATGGTATTTTATGTTACATTTAGCAATAACAATTGAGGCTCCGGGCATTTATGAGGTGTAAATGATGGGAAGGGAGGAGTTGAAATATAGAGATGGCTTTGACTTCAATTATTCATTATAGTTTAAAAAATGCTTGGTAATAAGGTTGTTGTTCAGAATCTGTTTAGGTAAAAAGAGGAGTTTACATTATTTTTTGAGTGTGTGTGTGTGTGTGTGTGTGTGTGTCTGTTTAGAGAGAGAGAGAATGAAATATCTTACATAAAAGAGCACTTATTGTACAAACCATAATTATATGGTTTAAAAAAGTAGATAAGTGGTTGATTTGAGATAAAAACTTGCTTATGAAGAAATTTTATTCAGTTATAATAATGTTTCATAACTTGATAGAAGTTTAGCTTATATGAGTGCATGCATTTATTAAAGCTTGGGAAATTTACATTTAATATTTGTGCATTTCATTGTATTTACATTTTACCTTAAGAGAAAAATTGATTAAAATTCAAACTCTAGTTAATAAGCATGCTGCAAAGTTTGGCATGACGGAGTGTATTGATACTTTGAAACTCATTAAAATAAGATGGATATAGTGGGCCTCACATGGGGAATAAACATGCCAGAATAACTAGGTAAGCAAAGGAAAAAAGCTACTAGTCTTACCAGATATTAAAACATAGTATAAAGTTCTGTAAGTAAAAGAGTGTGATAGTGGGGTATGGGTACACAGATAAGTGGAATGAAATAGAAAGTATAGAGATAAATACAAGAATAAATTGAAGTTTAAATATGATAAAAGTGACATCTGAGATCACTGTCCTAGTGCTAATAAGTGAGGCTGAAAACAACCAGTTAGTCATTTGGAAAAACATGTAATTAGATGTGTGCTGCACAACATACAAAAGAATAAGCACCATATCGACCAGCAATCTAAATTAAAAAACAAAAAACAAAAACAAAAGCTGACTTCCTCCATAACCTGAGTGAAGGGATATTCTCTGTCTGTAATTATAGTGCAGATACAATGAAAAAAAATTTGAAATATTTGCATGTATATAATAAAATTTACATGGCAAAATATAAGTAAAATGAGAAGAGAAATATCAAATAATAGAAATAATAACATATATCACTGATAAAGGATTATATCACTATAATGTATAGGTCAGAAAGATCAAGGAACACAAAGCAAAACAAATAAGCAAAGAAACAAACAAACAAACAGAAAAGCCCTTCAATACAAAACTGGACAAGGGTGCCTGGGTGCCTCAATTGGTTAAGTGTCCAACCCTTGATTTTGTCTCAGGTCATAATCACATGTTTCATGAGTTGAGCCCTGCATGAGGGCTCTGTGCTGACAGTGCAGAGCCTGCTTCTCTCTCTTTCTCCTTCTGCCCCTCCCCCATTTGTGAGCACTCTCTCTCTCTCTCTCTCTCTCAAAAAAAAAAAAAAGAAATAAAAACTTAAAAAAAAATTTAAGTGGAGAAAACTAGAACAGTGATTTGCACACACACACTCACACACACACACACATAGATACAAAGGCTATTAAACATATTGAAAGATGTGTGACTCCATTCGCAACTGGAAAAATGCAAGTTGAAACTATTTTGAGATATCTTTACTCACCTATCAGACCGGTGAAAATTTAAAAGTTTGCTAATACATTCTATCTGCAAATCTATGGGAAAACAAAAATGGTCGAACATTGATGATAGGAAAGCAAATATGCTCAACCTTTGGAATGAGAGATTTGCCAATATCTAGTAAAATTGTATGTGCATTTACCTTTGAATCAGCAATTCCACTTTTAGAAATTTGCCATGAGAATACACTTTCAAATGTATGAAAACGTGCATGCCCAAGATCTATATTAAAGGCAATAATCATCAGTAGATGGCATAACTAGCAGATGAAATATATATAAAAAAACAGAAAAATATGCAAAATCTCAAGTCATCTTCTCACAAGCTATTTATTATAATGAGAAAAACACTACATTAGAGAAACTTGGAAGATAACCATCCTACTCAAGTGATCATTGTTAACATTAGTAATGGCACATGTCAACATCATGTGTCTTATACTATGATTCACTAAGAATGGCACAACCCTTTCTTCAACTGTGTCCTTATCCAAAATGGTCACCTGAATCTAATAATGTGGAAACATCAGACAAATGTCCCTTCCCCTAAAATGATGTGCCTGTTGTTGCCATTAGTAACAATGGCTATACTCACTGAAAATTAATGTGAAGAAAAAATTTTCATTTCTTACTTAAAACTAGGTGTGGAGAAATATACAAGAAGAGAAATTCATGAGGCATACAGTCTTTTAATTGATACTTAATTTAGCAGAATTAAACCTTGCAATTATTATTTGGCATTTTTAAAATTTTATTTTTGTAGGTAATGCAATTTTGTTTCTATGCTTTAATTTCTTCATTTATTTTACACATGGGACTTTGATCTTAATTTTGTTCTTTTCATGGATTTAAAATGGTTTTGTAAATATATATAACATAGGGTATTAAAATTTTATGCCAGGAAACAAAGTATAGTTCCCTGAAGCATTTCTTTAGTGTTAAAATCCATGATAATCCGGGGCGCCTGGGTGGCTCAGTCGGTTAAACGTCTGACTTCGGCTCAGGTCACGATCTCACTCACAGTCTGTGAGTTCGAGCCCCGCGTCGGGCTCTGTGTTGACAGCACAGAGCCTGGAGCCTGCTTTGGATTCTGTGTCTCCCCCTCTCTCTGACCCTCCCCTGTTCATGCTCTGTCTCTCTCTGTCTCAAAAATAAATAAACATTAAAAAAAATTAAAAAAATAAATAAAATCCATGATATTCAATTTTGTTGAATATTTTAAATATTATTGAATATAACTTTTTTTTTGAGAGAAAGAGCAGGAGTGGGGGAGAGGGGAAGAAGGAAGACAGAAAGAGAGAGAGAGGGAGAGAGAGAAAGAGAGAATATCCCAAGCAGGCTCCACACTCAGCATGGAGCCAGATGCGGGGCTCAATCTCATGACCCTAGGATCATGACTTGAGCCAAAATCAAGAGTCAGATGCTCAACTGACTGAGCCACGCAGGCACCCCTATTAAGTATAACTTATAACTTATGTTGATTTACATATAGATAGATAGATAGATACAGGCATAGATAAATATATAGATATATGTTGCTTTATAGTAAATAAATCTAGAAATAAATGAAAACATTATCTGAGCCAAAGCAAAAATTATCACAAAGCCCACACACTTGACTCCATACATGTCAACTCTCCACATTGAGGCCAAATAAAATGCACTTACCTCCTTAATTTTTGTTCCACTATTCATTCTACCCCAAATTCCATCTAAAGATGGAACTTTGCCTCTCAAAACAGAACTAATTGTCTTCATGGACAGGATAATTAAAAATTTCTAGGCTTAGGGCATCCTTACAGAGTTGTCCAGTGTGTGCACTGCACAAAGATACCCAGCTGAAAGAGTAGATATACTCTGCTTATGATTTTGGCAAGGGGCCATGTTTCACTGGAAGAAGGAGTGCCTTTTTTTCTGGGCACAGAGTCCTAATTTATATAAGAAGGAAAGGAGAATAAATGTATAAAATTTATCAGTATTTTAGGACAGTGAACAATTAAATATCCCTGGGGAAAATATGAAGTGTGACTTGAGCCCTACTAGGATATGTGTGACGTCTTCAGCAAAGAACGCTGTCCAAATACAAGGAATTCTAGAGATAGAAAGAGATAAAGGCATGAGAAAGCTTTGTTTCCTGAAGGAAATTTGAGATGTTCAGTATTGCTAAGAGTTAAATGCTGTAGTGAGAAGAGAATGTAACATCAGTGGGGCTGAACCAGATCTAGAGGAGCCTTTCTTTAGATTTTAGCATTAGGCAATGAAGGCAATGTCAAAAACATTTGAAAAAAAGGGTGGTTTTTGGATCTGCATTTTAGTCTGCATTGAGGAAGATAATACTACAGGGATCAAGAATGTTCCATAAATGCACCATTTTGACTCTATGCAATAATTATAAGGAGAGGCGGTGGTCCATGGAGAGGGCACAATAGCAGGGAAGCATAAGAAAGACACTGAGGTAGGAGTCATCAGGATTGGTAACTTGTGATGTCATCATATCACCATCATGTCAGCATCAGAGTTTCTGGCTTTGAACCTGGGTGGATGGTGGTTTCATTGTCTCAGAGAAGTGAAAAATGTGAGGTTCAGCATGGGTCAGTTGACTCGACATAAATGATGGCCCAAGCAAAGCTTGGTTTAGAGTCCAAGTCTATTGATATAAAAATCAGTGTTACTTTCACTAACAAAGGTAAGAATTTAAGCCTAAAAATGGCAATAGTAAGTAAGTTTGTTGCAAAGTCACTTTAATTGTATTTATCATAGTCAATAAACATGCAATTGTTTTCATTGTTAAATACTTTCAATAGCATGAGAGACTTATACTGAGAGATCACAGAAAGGGAAAAAGCTCATAAATTCATTTTCCAAAACCCCAAAGGCCACACACAGCACTTACTTGAAAGTATTCTTTTTACTTTTAGCTACAGAGTTGAATTATAGTTGATTTCCAAAATTTAGGAGAATTCTTCACAATAGAAAGAATATAAAACTTGCTGGTACGCTTATCACTTTTATGTCCTGGAAAAAACAAAAACATTGCTTATTAATTATTAGCATCATAGAAATAACTCCAACAGTAGTGTATGATTGCCATTTATTTGATAGAAATTAGATCTCCTATAAAGTTATGTGTTTTTGTTTTTTTTAATATAAACTAGATGTCAACTGAGTGTACCTAGTCTGTTAAAGTCAAGATCAGGTTAGCTTAAACCCCAAAAGAATAATGTGTGGAAGTCCAGAGCCCCTCCCAATAATTGTTTAGTTTCCGGGTGAACTCTGCTACTTTATCGTTATTTCTGTGACTGGTTTCTCTGTTCTTCTCAGCATAATCCAGATACAAAATGGGCCTCTTCCTCAAAATAGAGACAAACTCACTTAACCACGAATGCAGTGCATTTATGAGTAGGGTAAATGTAATGGACAATAGGAGAGGAGGCTGGAGTGCATTACAACATTGTAGTCAAATATGAACTTTAGACACAACTCATCTTTAAACTATCCTCTAGGTATCACGCCCCTGAAGAAAGTCTGCTGAACTCTTTAGCTTCTCATCATTTTATTGCTATCTCCTCTCACTAGTCCCTTTTTACTACTTTCTTAAGTATTTTCTACCTGGAGCTCCCACTCTCCTGGAGCAAAGCAGTCTTCTCTCATCTCCTTCAAATAGTTAATTATTTCCTTTGTTTCCTAGAAATGCATACCTTCAGGCTCCTACTTGCTTCCCAGGTACCTTGTCTCAGAATGTCCTCTAACAAAGGCAGTTTCTTTCCTAAGGGGGAAGGACATTATTCTATCAGGAAAGAGGTAGAATAGCCCCTTTTTAAGTCAGAGTTCCAAGGTTTGAAACTGAGTTCACAACTTAGAAGCAAGTTATAGGAGTCTCCCCTTATCTGTGGTTTAGCTTTGTGTACCTGAGGCTGACTTTAAGTTACCAAAGCATATAATCCTCCTTCTGACATATCATCAGAAGGTCAATTGTAGCCTGACCCTAGGTCATGGTACCTGTGTCATACATCTCACTTCTTCTCATTAGGTAGGCATTTTATCATCTCACATTATCACAAGAAGAAGGATGACTATAGTACAATAATATATTTAGAGAGAGAGAGACTGCATTCACATAACTTTTATCACAGTATATTATTATAATTATTCATTTTTATTATTGTTAACTTCTTATCATGCCTAATTTATAAATTAAACTTTATCATGGGTATGTATGTGTTGAAAAAAATCTTAGCATATACAGGGTGTGGTATTATCTATGGCTTCAGGCATCCACTGGAAGGGTCTTGGGATGTATCTTCCATAGATAAGGGGAGATTATTGCATTTAACCGATCTGAACACTAGGTTCTTGACTTATCATTATCAAATGGGAATAACAGTATAGCTAGTTCATAAGGAATATTATAAAGATAATCAACTGCCGATTCCATAAAAGGCCACCAGAATAACCACCACATTGACAGACAGTCCTAGCCATCTTGCATGGAAGAGGCCAAGGTGGACATCTACAGAGATTGGAGGTCTGGGCTTTAGTGGTTGAAGACTGATCTTTCAATGCAGGAATCTTACCGAGATTGGTCAAGTTAAGTGATGTAATAGTTTAGGATTGGTGGATACAATGAGGAGTCTTGAAGTCAATTGATAAGCAAGCCATTTGTCTAGTTAAGTTATGTACGATCCTGAGAAGACAGCTGAGCAACCTATTTTCCTTAGAAGGGGATTGTTTGAACAATTTATTGTTTGTATCCATTTATTTTCTGGAAGCTCTTGAAGCATGCAGTCAAGCTATTTATGAGTTTATAGCCTTTTCACAGCTCTGATAGCAAACCTATGTGGTTGCAGAGGTTTCAGTTCTCAGGGTCAAATGAGAACATAAAGCATATAGTACAATGTCTGCTGCATGATTAAGAGTTTAATAAATGTTCATCACTTAGTACTGGTTATCTTATTATGATGTTTCTTAAACCAGGGCTTGACTGCTGGAGGAGATGGCCTAACCCTGGCTGAGGAATGCGATATTTGATAATCAGACTAATCCATAGGGTAAAGCAAGTAGTGGGGTAGGAGGAGGGAACACAAGTTGCTAGATAGTTAGTTCATGGATATTCAAGAGCAGGCAAAAAGCTGAGATCTCAGCAGGCAGGCAGAACATGGCCCTCGGAGTTTTTCCAGCAGAAAATAATAAGCAGAAATTAAGGTAAGTAAGCAAGAAGATTAGCAGGCAGCCACAGGCAGTCAGAGAACTTTCAGATTAGGGCAATAAATGGTTTAGAAGACTAAAGAAGACTAAAAGAGAAGGAGGCGGGACCTGAATTCCACACCACTGCACTAGACAAGCAAGTAGCAGTTCTCAAGCCATGGCAGTCTAGACACCAGATCTGTTATCGAAATGGCACTGGAAGTAAAGGATAAAGTGGCAGGTTGGCCACAAGAACTAAGGACGAAAGACATGTTATTAGAACATGGCAATGGTCAGAATCCTATCAGCAGAAAAGCTGAGCCAAACAATTATGGACACTTTATCTGTAATACTCGAGACAGTGCTTAGTAATGTAAGAATAGCATAATAGATTGAATTCACATAATCCCTTTATAATTTCATGTGCTTTCTGTAAAAGTACCGCAATATAGAAATGACAGCAGTCTTCCTTTGATTTAGGTGATGACAAAACCAAAATTTAAGGAGTTTGCTCACAGATCCTATACAGCAGAAGGGGGAGGCAAACATAGGTTTCCAGACACAGAGCTTGCTCTCATATTCCAAATAGGAATGATGTTACCTATGTTAGAGGGGACTGTATTATAGTACAATGACGTGCATATCAATTTTCTCACACTCTTTCCCTTCCCTATTCCTAGCTCATTTATTTGCCCTGGCTCTAGCAGCTAGAAAAATAAAACCAACTGAAGATTAAGGAGAAAAAAAAAAGTAGAATAACTGGTATTTCTACACCTCCAGTTCAGATTATAACAATGCAGAGGTACAATCGAGAAGTCAATCTGATAATTCATACAATAGCCTGCCTCATTGTGAAATTTTCATGCAGCAGCCCTCCATATTAAATGTATTTTGTAACATGCAGGATACTAAATTCTGGAAGGGCAGAGATACGTCATATTAACCTTCCTTCTTTTGAAGAATCCCTGAGTCTATTGAATTAAATAGCTATATTGTGAAAAAGGATAATATGTCAAGAGGATTGAGGCATACATGAGGTACGAGGCTAAGGAAGGGGGCTGAGTGGTCTTCTCTGAGATTTGTGGGAGATGTAGAAAGAAATTCCCTAGCTTTCTGTTCCTGTTTCCTACAGCATGACACTCTCCTAGCCGAGGTCCTTATGACATATTTCAAACAGAAGGCAACAAATATAGGATATTTGGAAATGCTTATTTCCCAGTAACCCTCCCTCTCCACCCAACTCGATACTTCAAAGAGCACAGAAGATGCGAGAAGAGGATCTCATAGCAAATAGGCCAAGGATGAATACAGGGTCCAACCAGATTTTAAAATAAAGGTGCTTGGGACATATGAATTTTAAAAACAAATTAGTCAATAATTATGACTTACAGGAACTTACTCTTGGAAGGTTTAACACAACGTACATATAAATCAACATATAGAAACCTACACAAAATTAAGTGCTTCATTTTACTTGGGGCCCCAAGCTATTCAGTTATGAAAGAATCACTTTGCTGTTGCCCAAGTTTTCTTTGCACGGATACATTGACGAATGATGAAATTTCCCTGTGTGAATATGAATTTTAATGATTGGGAAACATAGAAACCACACATAATTCTGCAAGGTTCAAGGCAATTCCCATAGCTCTTAAAAATAAGAAGTATATAGAGGACTTGTATTGTAAGTCTTTATTTTTAATTACTATTATTAATCTTCTTGATTGAGGCAGTAAAAGGTAACCACTGACTCACTGAGCAGCAATTCAACAAGTCATGCAAACTACAATGTTGACAGCCTTTGTAGTCCTAAATGGATTGTGTCTAACTAAACCACTGTGTAATTACGGATCCTTTGTGATTTCACATTCTCCTCTTATAGTCAATTTTTCTTTCTTTGATGTGGCATGTTGTGTTCAGTAACTTATCTGAAAACATCAATATGGTTTTGAAAAGGATAAAATCAAATTGTAACGGTCTATGTTCCTATAATGTGTGCATAGCCAAGGGGAAAGATGGTAAATAGGTATGCTATTTCATTGTATTTCCATGCTCCCGACATTGGAAATATGATTCTACGCCCACATTCTCTCTAAAGAAGACCAACTGGATTTATTTCTCATATATTTATAAATCAACAGCTGATACACAGAAGACTGGACCACCATCAGTATACATTCAGGTGACAGAACAGATTGTAAATGAAGTGGAGAAGACTTTTTGACTCTAGTGCTTACAATTACAGGAAAAGTGCCTATTAATTTCATCTGATATAACTGCAAAAAAGAGCTATATTAACCTTAAGCATCTAATTTTAAAATTTTGATGTAAATAAAAAGGTTTTACATATATTTATATATAGATATATGTGTACATATACATACACACACACACACACACACACATATACATATTTAATATCAGTGTTTCTGTTAAATAACTTTAGGCAACGTTTCTTAGCTTTGGCTGCCCATTCAAATCCCCAAGGGATTTTTAAAATCTCATCGCACCTGGCAATCAGAATCAGAATCTCTGTGGCTGAAACCCATAGGTAAGTATTTTTTGGTAGCTCATGGGTTTATTCTGGTATGTAACCAAGATTAAAAACCATAGATACATTATTACAGAATTAAAAAGAAATAATCTTTCACTTCCTCTCAAGTATTATAGATTTAGCATGTCATAATATAGTATAAATATAAAACACTGCTATAATAAAACTTATGATTTTACTGGAATACCAGATTTCAGGAACTGCATCTGAGTAAATGGGCATCAAACATTCCTTTCAAATTGATGAAAATTGCTATTGCCGTCTGCCACTTTTACTCTCAAAGTTAATTACATATACATTGTATTCCCACAATAATGTCAACTTTTGCCAATCCCACTTAGATGTTTACATAAAAGAAAAATAATGTCTCCATTGGACAGATTTATAAAAGAATATTTGGTCTCTATTTAATGTCAATGAAAACTGATATTCTACGCAACGTTTTAATCGAATAATTCTAGGGGAATAGCTATTTCTCTGATTTAAAGATATATACTTGAGTGTAAGATTAAGGCATATTTTTAAATTTAAATGTTTTTTCTAATATTGCACACACCAATAATATCACTTAAAACATTTAATATAGCATATAATATGGGGCAGAAACATTACTGTTACTAATATTATTAAATAATAAAATTTATTGTTATTATTATTTATTACTTTAGTATGTGGAATACTGAACCAGTTCTGTGACTGGAGGCTTGTACTCTATAAAACAAAGGCTTGAACTGGTTAACATTTGAAAGTTGTTTCCAAATCCACCATTTGAAGATTCTAGGTTTTATGTGTAGTGCACACCAAACAATGTCTGCTGCACATGTCAGATTACCTACTTTAATCTTATTATGTAAAAGATGTAAAAGCTGAGGTAGACAGTGGTGAAATAATTCTTGCAAACAAAGAAGTCGTTTGTCATGTCTCAGGAGAAGAGGTTCTTAGAGAGGTCCAATCTATTTAAGTACTTACCCCACCTCCATCATACAGGTTTCTTGTTTTTGTTTTGTTTTAAATTATTTCTTATAAAAGCAGTGAGTTGAAAACTCTGACAGCTTAGATATGTAAAGGCATTAGAAAAGAAGGAGACTAAAACTAAACAACCTTTAAGTACCTTTTCTTAGCTAAACAAAAAAATATTGGGGGGTACCCTGGGTGGCTGTTGGTTGAGTGTCCGACTTTGACTCAGGTCATGATCTCATGTTCTTGTGTTGGAGCCCTGTATCAAGCTCACTGCTGTCAGTGCAGAGCCTGCTTCGGATCCTTTGTCTCCCTTCCTGTCCCGCTCACAGTCTCTCTCTCAAAAATAAATAAACATTAAAAAAAAATATTGTATTTACCTGTTCTAAGATGTACCTTTTTAGTTTCGTATGTCTGAAATCAGGATGAGTTTTACAGTCAACAGTTAGTTACAGTCATTGCCTACCAGGTGGCAGTTGTTATATAAGCAGTTGTATTTCTTAAGCTTGTACAAATGAAAGTGGTCATGGCTATTCACATAGGCATACTTCATCCAAGCTACATACATTGTTTGTACTACAGGTGCAGAGGTTAACTGTCATTCAACATATCTTGAGAAAAGTTACAATCTGATTCAATATTGGAAAAAAAAAAATGTGGGCAAAGAAAGGCAAGGAACAGTGGCAAGTATGAAATTTCATACCAAAATATTTGTTGGAGTAACGAGCACAACTCTGTATTTTCTTGTTAACCAACAGCTGACTGATTTATACAGCCTTGCTTCTTTAGTGTGTCAACCAGGAAACATCAGGGACAATATCACCAGGATCTCATTAGAAATGCAGAATCTTGGGCCCATCCCAGAACTACCGAATCAGAATTTGCATTTTATCAAGATGCCCACCTAATTGCTTTGCACCTTAAAATTTGAAAAGCACAACTTTATAGTGCCAAGAAAGAGAGTCACAAGATGAAGCTGTTTTATATTTTGTTACTGAGATATGTGCTAAATATGTGCCTCTCATATGTTAAGCAATGTAACCTCAAGCTGGAGACCCTTGGACTAGATGAAAGAAACTTCAAAGCCACAAAAAGCTTGTGTGACTGATTCATAAGCAAGCATGACAATATTGATAGAAATCTATGCCCAAATAAGTTTAAAGGATTGTTCTGTAAGCTCTATTTTAGGTTTGAAATAGATTCTAATGATAAAAAAGCATATGCTATGGTTTATTTGATAACTTGCTTTTCTTTCCTAGGGATACACAAAATGATAGTGTATCTTACTAGAGGTGAAACAATAGATGTGATGAAGTACAGGCAATGGTAAAGGTACAGTGTAGAAACCATGGAAATAATGACTCCCGTTCATAAGCATCTATGCATTTGAGATAACAGGATAACTGATATTGAAAATGATTAATTTGTATAGCTGAAGAATTGTTCTTATTATTCTAGAAATTGTTTTATTATCACACAAAACTTTCTTTGCTTAGTTGTTTAAATAGGAAGGAGAGGAAGAATTAATAAAAATATTAGACATTTTATTTTTATGCTACGTTAAATAATGATACAGTGGAAATTTTCTCTAAGTAAACATAATAGTTGCATTCATAGTAAATTAGTTCATCATAACTTTGTCACATATATTGAATATAAAATTAACATTTGTGACTAGATTTTTTAACCACAAAAACAAAGCATGATAGAAATAGTTTAAGAAGCTGGATTTGAATATATGCTTTTCATTTTAAAAGATTTATCTATGCACCTGGATGACTCAGTCGGTTGTGTCCAACTTCAGCTCAGGTCATGATCTCATGGTTTGTGGGATCAAACCCCACATCGGGCTCTGTGTTGACAGCTCAGAGCCTGGAGCTGCTTCAGATTCTGTGTCTTCCTCTCTGTCTGCCCCTCCCCCACTCACACTATGTCTCTCTTTCTGAAAAATAAATAAACAAAAAAAAATTAAGGGGCACCTGGGTGGCTCAGTCGGTTAGACGTCCAACTTTGGCTTGGGTCATGATCTCACGGTTTGTGGTTTCAGGCCCTGCGTCAGGCTTGTGCTGACAGCTTGGAGCCTGCTTGAGATTCTGTGTCTCATTCTCTCTCTGCCCATCCCCTGCTCATGCTCTGTCTCTTTCTGTCTCAAAAATAAATAAGTATTAAAAAAATTAAAAAAATTTTTAGATTTATCTAAATGTCTCATCCATTCTTTCTTTATTGGCATTTAGAGTACAAAACATACAACATATATGCTTATATAACATAAAAAAAAGTTAACTTAAAAGAAATCACTATTTTTCCAATGATAGCCCTTACAGATAAACACTTTTCCTTGTGTTAGACCAATAATTGTTGACTGTTGAACTGCTTTCAGCCTGATTTTCTAGTTTTATTTTTTATTGATGATGATGATGATGATGATGATGGTCTTTACCATACTTTTTGCTTAGCATGCTATATCGTTGAGGCAGAAAAATGGAGGTTTGAGGAAAATCGTGGAGAAAACATTTCTGATTTACCAAGATGGCTTTCTGAATTCATTTAGCGATAGGCTTCCTGGATGCCCAAGTCAAATGCTGATGAGACATATAGAAACCATTTCCATCTTGCCACCAGAATGGGAAAAGAAGACTGCAGATCAAAGTACTTTTTCCCATTATATTTTGATTTTCCTCAATACACAATATATTCTATAGTATGGATGATAATTTATTTCCAAATAAATATATGCAGAAAAATGTCATAGTTCAGGTATAGTACCTTCTTACTGACTACATTGCAGAAGGCTTCACTGCGCAGATGATATTTTAGACCATTTTAAAAGATGATTAAAGTCTCAATAGGCATACAATCAGTATGTCTTTAATTATATGCCTTACTTCCCCCATTTTATTGAATTTTTTTCATTCACCTGTGAAGGAGACTAATTTTAACAATGCTTATTTTGTGTCATATATTAGATCATTCAGGAGTGGCAGGAAGTATTGAGTTCATTTTATTTTATGGGATGATTTTAATTCTCTAGCTCCTTAGAATATTTTACATGAAACAATCACCTAAGGTGAATAAGCTTCCATTCCTATTTCATATACCAAATGGCATTTTTAATGACTTTTGTAATTTTATAATATTATAATTACAATGACTTAAATATCTGAATGTTGACAAGTTGATGGGGTAAGGACCATCTACATGTTGACCTTGGGATGATCACTAGAGCACCACACATACCATTTATCCATGTGTATCTTTTTAAGTTTATTTATTTTGAGAGAGAGAGAGAGAGAGAGAGAGCGTGAGCGAGCGACAGGCACTGACAGCACAGAGCCTGATGCAGGGCTTGAACTCAGAAACTGTGACCTGAGCCAAAATCAAGAATCAGACGCTTAACCAACTGAGCCACTCAGATGCCCCTTTTAAACCTTTGTTAAGTTTATTTATTTATTTATTTTGAGAGAGAGAGAGGGAGAGTGCAAATGTATCTTTTTAGATTGCTCAAATACTTAAATCTGGGCTTCTTTGGATTTCTAAGAAAAATTAAAAGTTTTTCTCAAAACATCAAGTTCTAAAAGTAATAACAATTATGGCCAGTCTGTGTGACTGGCAGCATCTGAATCACCAGGAAGTTTTTTTAAAAGACAAATGCAGACTCTCAGGCTGCACCCCAGACTTACTGAATCTGAATCTGCATTTTAACAAATCTCTAGGTGATTCCTATGCACATCACACTTTGGGAAGTGCTGGTAGCCTATTCCCTTTCCTCATCTCCAGTGTTGATTATAGAGTACTAATTGGGAATCTGCAAAGTAAATCTAGCCCCTAAACCTTTCCTTCAAATCAGACATGGTTTATAGCATTCTCAAACTGAATGGAAAACACATATGCCTCGATTTTAGAACAGAAAAACAATCTCAGTTTTACATGCTTTAAAACCCTGGGAACATATATCTGTTCATGTTCTTATGACTTTTTGAGCTATATGATAATCTTTTTTCTAAACAAGGAATAAAATTATATCCAGTCAATGAATTCATATGTCCCTGTTGTACCCTAGACTTCTATTGAGAGTCTCAGAATGTTATTTTAGCTTTCTTAGCCTTGTGGAAATCATGTTGCTTTGTTCCCTACAGGAATTAAGATAAAATATTAGTAACCATGCATATTTAATTTTCAAAATGCCAAGTAATTACTCAAAGCATTTTAAAAAGGAAAATTATCTTAGATAATCATGAAATGTTTCCTTAGTAAGGGGCTATCAAGTCTAAAGTTGTGTTATCATGGATATTCTTTATTACAATGATCAGAATGAAAAATGAATTTATTAACATGTCTCTCTTCTTTCTTTTCCAGATGCAAGACAAAGGTCTACCCTGATGAACTTCCAAACACAAGCGTAGTCATTGTGTTTCACAATGAAGCTTGGAGCACTCTCCTTAGAACTGTGTACAGTGTGATAAATCGTTCCCCACGCTATCTGCTCTCTGAGGTCATCTTGGTAGATGATGCTAGTGAAAGAGGTATAATTATTTTTCCTTCTTAATAGAAAACTTTATTATGGTCAAAAAGATAGCTTGGCAATGATCTGTATTTTCCTTGTAATTACATGAGTCCTGAAATCACCTGTCAAATTTTCATCACTGTACCTGGAACTCCAGGAATATGAAACTAATTCTTCCGGTTTCTCCCATGATTCCATTTGGTCCATACTAACCTAAGAAATCAGCCAAAATAATTTTCAAAAGTGTTTATTTTTTTCCCAACTCAAACAATCAAATGATTGAGCCTTAGTATGACTTTTTGGACATCTATTGTGTTTTGTTTTGTTTTGTTTTGTTTTAAGTGCAGGTAAAGTGAAATAACTTATAATTAAGAAGTCTCTGTTTGTCAATGTGGCCCAATTTCTAAATTAGAGTCTGGTATATTAAAGTCCTATAATGTCCTTATCTTTGCCAGATTTACTGATAAAAATCTCTACATATCTATTTCACCTAATGCAAAAAAAAAAAAAAAAAACATGTTGATAGAAGTCTGCTACCATTTCTGTTTGCTGAATTCCATCTGGGTAGTAGTATTTCTGCTATGTCTTAAAATAGTTTCAAAACTTTATCAATTCTTATTGCACATTCCAGATTTTCTCAAGTTGACATTAGAGAATTATGTGAAAAACTTAGAGGTGCCAGTAAAAATTATTAGAATGGAAGAACGCTCTGGGCTAATACGTGCCCGCCTTCGAGGAGCAGCCGCTTCAAGAGGGCAGGTCATAACTTTTCTGGATGCACACTGTGAGTGCACGTTAGGATGGCTGGAGCCCTTGCTGGCAAGAATAAAAGAAGACAGGTAAGAATTCATGTGTTACATATGCCTGGGTTTTGACTCGGCCTGTTAGGACAGTTCCAGGTGCCTGTCAAAACTTCTCTGTAAATTGCTTTTTGAGATTCATTTTCTAGCTTTAATTTTTTTTAACGTTTCTTTATTTTTGAGAGAAAAAGAGAAACAGAGCATGAGCCAGGAAGGGGCAGAGAGAGAGGGAGACACAGAATCCGAAACAGGCTCCAGGCTCTGAGCTGTCAGCACAGGGCCTGGTGCAGGGCTCGAACCCATGAACCCTGAGATCAGGACCAGAGCCAAAGTCGGCACTCAACCAACTGAGGCACCCAGCTGTCCCTTCTAGCTTTTAAAGAGCACCCCTCCTCCACTGAATAAAGACCTTGGCTTATTCATGCTGAACATGAATATTTGATTAAGAAATAGTCAATAATCCAAACAGTAAAAAATGTGTTGAATATTCATTTTGTAAGGTGATGAAACTTAGTCCAATCTGAAATGGTGCCATATTTTATAAAATACATTTCAAAACACCTGATTTCATCCTCACAAGCACCCTATGAGGTAGGCAATGTAAATGTTCTTGTGTGTACCTAGTAATAGGGAAGGATGAGGAAGTGAAGGAGCTTGACCCAGTTAGTTATTGGAAGTGATGGGAACAACAGTTCAGTTCTTCCCATTCCTAGACCAGTCTTCTCTCTACTAGTTCACTGCCTTTATTCAATGTCTTATTCAAAACCACCTAGAGGATCTTAAAAATGAAGACACACACTCACACATTCCATTGGAATGAAATCATGATACAAAAAATTATAAGAATTTTAATTATATAAATGATGTTGTCAATCTATATACACAAATTGTAAAATCCAAAAACTTGAATAATACTTTATAGAAATTAAGAACCCTCATACTTACCTGCAATTCTTTCTGATGATGATGCGGTCAAGTACAAGCTTCTTTTGTGGATATTCATAAACATTGATGATAAATGATTATAATTCTTAAGCACCTAATGAAGTCACCTATGTCGAATGCTCTCTGATATAATAACAAAGCATCTTATGACACCTTGTTTGCGTAGTCATTTCACCTACAGTAGAAAGGTCTTCTTAGAGTTGAAGTTTTTAATTAAACATCCAAGACAGGGGCTGCTTAGTGTGAGCTAGTCCAGCTACATCAGGATTTGGTACTTGCCAGGAAGATAGATGGAGGTTGTTAGTAAAATGGGCCATAGCAGTTGAAGAAAGCAGTGGGAACCTTTTATTCAGCTGAGTGTTGTATACAGCTAGTAACATTTTCCAGTCTGTGTATTGTCCAATATGCACAGGAGGGTGAGACTGGCAAAGTAAAATGAACTTAGAGCATCTTAAATGCACTTCCTGGCAACTCTTCATACATTTTCCTGCTTTTTAAAACATGTGTTTCATATTCAACTTACCGAATTTTTTATGCAATATTCAATATCATCAAGAATAGATCGTTTATTTTTTAATGTAACATGTTTAGATTGCACTTTCATATAGTGAACTCTAATGTTTGTCCATCTTATAAGTTCTAAAGTTGCCACAACTAGATAATAAAGTCCTATTCAAAGTTAGTAGATCTAATTTTGCCTCCCTAAAAATTAAGTCATTAAGCTTAATGAAGAAAGGTGTTGATTTTGTAGGGACCAGAGTTACCAAGAAATGTTTCCAAGGCTAGATAAATCCTATTGATTTCAGAGAACTCTAGGCTTTGGCTAATTGTGTGGAATAGAAGACCTAATTGAAAAATGAACATTAGTGGGGCACCTGGATGGCTCAGTCAGTTAAATGTCCCACAGTTGATTTCGGCTCAGGTCATGATCTCACAGTTCATGGGATCAAGCCCTGCATTGGGCTCTGTGCTGACATTTTGGAGCCTGCTCAGGATTCTCTCCCTACCTTCTCTCTGCCTCTCCCTCACTCACATGCACACATGCACACTCTCTCTCAAAATAAATGAATAAATGTTAAAAAAATAAAATAAAATGAATGTTAGTGATACTGGTGTTACAAAACCAGGATAAATAATGGACAACATTTATCTGCTTTCCACATTTATGGGCTATTCAAAAGCATATTTGTGTATTTACCACCTAGTAAATATGAAAAATAAGCTCTGGTTTCCAGAACTAGCTACCAGCAAAGGAAACTTGAGTAGACCTTAACATTTGCTGTAGAGATGACAGACTGATCCCATAATGCAACATATAAGCCAGGAGTAGAGGAAGACTGAGGAAAGCACAAAATGGATTAAAAGAATATCTAATCTTCTCTCAAGGTGAAAGCCTCTTACCCTAAAAAGCCACCATCGAGAACACCAAATCTCCTGTCTCTTCCTCTTAACTTTAAGAAATGGGTCATGAGATAAAATGCCAGAAACTTAAGTTGCTTATCTTTCCCTATTTTAAAATACACAGATTGTTTACAGTAAATTCCAAGATCTAGAAAGGACACACTTAGAAATTGTCAAGTCCCTAATATCTTTCAGAGGAAACATTTACTTACACTGATGTTCGTGATTTTTATTGTTTCTGTTTGTTGATTTTCATTTGTTTTTTTCTAGCAGGTATTTTCCCATGAAAAGAAGTTTAATTTTTTTCTTAAAACTATCTTTTTAAACTAACTTATCCCCTTTCAGATTCAAAATACCAGGTCTAATTTGCCATCATCCACTCTCTACTTCCTGAATGCTATTGCTTTTCAGTTGGCCCTAGCTAAAATGATGCATAATATCAAAGCAGCTCTACTAATCATGGTGTTGGTGGAGGTTTTATAAAAAATGGACCACGTTCATCCTGCTGAGTTAGTACTTTAGAATGCATTTGGAAATCAGCTTGAAGACCAATTAGTATATTTGATTAGATTATAAATGATGGAATGAAGTAGAGACTGTAAAGAGGATGTAGTGAAAGGAAACGATTCCACAGAGAGAAAGGATAAAATTAAAATAAAATCATATTAAAGTCACAAGATGATTAAATTTCAACCAGTCAGCTATACTGAGTTTGAAGAAGCTAATGTAGTGTTTAAATTATTATTTATATGTAAACTGGTTTTGATTTTTCTGCAGGAAAACAGTTGTATGCCCCATCATTGATGTGATTAGTGATGATACCTTTGAATATATGGCTGGATCAGACATGACTTATGGGGGCTTTAACTGGAAACTGAATTTCCGTTGGTATCCTGTTCCCCAAAGAGAAATGGATAGGAGAAAAGGAGATAGAACATTACCTGTCAGGTACGTAGCTCATATCTTCCAAAGGATAGCATGTGTTTTCCTATAATTAAGGAGTATTATGAATTTGTGCTCTCATTTTTAAGTCTTTTAAAGGCATATGCCTTTTATTCATATACACATTTACATTATCACCACTTACATAATTATCTAAGCATCAATGACAGTATTTAAATTTAGTTTAAATTAACACAGGCAAATTTAACTATTGGCAGGAGTGCCGAATTTCTCTTGAGACTTTGTATATTCTTATGTTCAAAATATATTTACTGTGAATTTTCTATGTAATAGATATGTGCTAGCCTTGATGCTTCAGGTACATATATATCTTAGCTAAATGTGTATGCTTTATAATAGAGTTATTCTCAAAATTGAAATAACCAAAAATGTTTTGGCAAATACTCTAAATTTACCAACTTCAAAGAGCTGTCTTCCTTATAGATGCAAAAGAAAGATCCAGTTGAAAAATTTTAATATATTAATGATTATGAAATATTTATTGTTTGTACTAAATTAATTTAAAAAGCTACTTAACGTGAAGTATTTATTCATAAATGTGTTTGCTCTTAATACAAAATAAGAAATATCATATGCATCTTTAGTTGTTTAAATAAGCATTACTCACTTTATTAACACAAAATTACCACCTTCTTATTTTACTATATTATTGTGTACCTCTTACCTGCAACCAACAGTTGATTTCCTAACAACATATTGTAGAGGGAGATCACTGATTTAGCTCTTTAAAGATGAATTTGGGGGACACCTGGGTGGCTCAGTCAGTTGAGTGTCTGACTTTGGCTCAGGTCATGATCTTACAGTTAGTGAGTTCAAGCCCTGTGTTGGGCTCTAAGCTAATAGCTCAGAGCTTGGAGCCTGATTTGGATTCTGTGTTTCCCTCTCTCTCTGCTCATCCCCCACTCACTCTGTTTCTCTCTCTCTTTCTCTCTCTCCCTCTCTCTCTCTCTCAAAAATAAAATATTAAAAAGAAAAAAAAATTAATAAAAAATGAATTTGGAAAATCATGATTTAGTTTGAACAATAGAGAAAAGCCCCAAAACAATATGTATAAACCATTATCTAAACAAGAATGTCTCGTAACCTACTGAAGAAATGACTTATCCATCGGCAAGACTAACTATCTAATGAATTAAAACTAACTCTAAGCATTGGCTCATGGAAAAGAACAGCTCTGTTTATTACAGAAGAGTTAAATATTGTGCTTGCTAATCCTCTTGAGATATTACTACATGGAAGGGAAAAATAAAATGTGCCTCCAAACAACTGCATGAAGACATGAAGTTATTATGTCAATATTTAAAGTGTAACTTAGTGATCTTCAAGTCTTGCTGTAATCTTCACATTCACCAAATCTTATGGATCCTTGCTCCTAACAGCTTGAGCAACAGCTTGAGTTGCTCATTTTACCGTTGTTTATTAGAAATCCTGTTTTCCCAGATCATGGTTTCATTTAGTGTTAGCTGATTTTTCAGCTTCAGATTCCATGTGAAAACTATCAAAATACTTGGCCAGTACACTCAAACATAATGTGTTTATTCATTAAAAATGAAGTTTAGGGGAACCTGGGTGGCTCAGTCGGTTGAGCATCCGACATCAGGACAGGTCATAATCTTGCAGTTCATGGGTTTGAGCCCCGTGTCGGGCTCTGTGCTGACAGCTCAGAGCCTGGAGACTGCTTCGGATTCTGTGTCTTCCTGTCTCTCTGCTCCTCCCCTGCTCACACTCTGTCTTTCTCTTAAAAATAAATAAACATTAAAAAATGTTTTAATGAATTTTAAAGAATATGTGAGTGTGCTCATTGTTTTCTTAAGTACCTTGGCAAAAGACATGCTTCATTTAACCTATTTTCTTACAAAGTCAAAAGGTAGATAACTAAGAGGTAGCCAACATTCATAGTAAGAAAATACTGATATCATTCACAAAGGTAAAGATCTACATAGAAATTGGCCATTATTTTTCATCTTTCATTAATTAAAACAAAAAAGGAAACATCCAACTTGCAACGTTTTAACCACAATTTGTGTGCTTTTATTGTTGTAACATGGAGACCCAATAAAAATCTAAGAATATTTTATCTATTTGCCTCAGTAACTGCACAATATTTCACTTTCTAAAATGCTGAGGGAGCTGGAACAAGAGAAACAGAGAAACCTCAGTCTTTGCTGAAGTTTCCAAATTTTTATGGCAAAAGGTTAATTAATTCATGGGCTGTGTTGTAACAGCCTGCAGGTAATTTTCATCAGCATAGCTGTAATGTGAACTTTCTTTGTACTTGTAATCTATTACGTGAAGACGTGATCATTTTTCTCACATTCGTACAAACAGATAAATCATTCTAAGGTGTTGAAGACACATTTTTTTTCTACTTGATTAACGGAATTCTGAATAGCTACAGTGATTAAAATGGGGTTGAAATTTTAGTTTTCTTAGCAGAATGCTTCATTTAAAATGTCAGCTATGACAGAACTTTATAGTGACTATAATTGGCTAGTTAGTCATCATTTAGAAATACAATCATGCATCTGCATACATAGAGAACCAACTTGAACTTATGACTTAAGCTTAGTTGTACCACATTTAAAGTAAAGTTTATAATGGTTATATGTATTATTCTACTGTCACCTCTGGGCTTTGGTATTTTCATTTGGATATTAAGTGGAGTTTGCAAAATACTTGGTATTTGTGAAATTATGAGTACGGAATAATAGCACACATAATCTTGAACATTTAGTCTTCTTTAATCAGTAAACTGTCCTTGACATTTCAGTAGTCCTATTATGTGACTTTTCAGTAATATCTCAATTATACATGCAACAATAGGGTAATCAAATTGTTACACTAGAGGTCGTAAACGGGGAGCTTATGTGTCAGACATGCTTTGTAGATGTGTTTTTTTGGCGTACATAGTTTTTTACATTAAAAAAAATACCAATGTTTTAAAAATGAGATGTTCTAAGTAAATATATGAATTTTTAGCTATTCTTGAAAAGTCAGAAGATCTTGCTACAATGATCCTGTATTCCTACTTGGCACCATCCGGTGGAGTTAAGTAGAAGCTACCCTTTAGAAATGGCCTGAAAGGTTAGCCCAGTGCCCCACCTCTATTTTTTGTGTGTTCCTGACTCAGAGGCTGAGGATCAGTGTCCATTTGTCATCATTCTTATACTTAAGGAAATGTTTTGGTACCTGTGTCCCAGTCAAAAGTCAGAGAAATATGCTTACTGCAACTATAAATCTTTTAAATTTGTGACCTTGGGGTGCCTGGGGGGCTCAGTCAGTTAAGTGTTTGACTTTGGCTCAGGTCATGATCTCACCGTTCATGAGTTTGAGCCCTGCATCGGTCTCTCTGCTGAGTCCATTCCAAATCCTCTGTCCCCTTCTCTCTCTGCCCCTCCACTGCTCATGCTCCCTCCCTCTCTCTAAATAAATAAATAAACCTAAAAAAATAAATAAAAATAAATAAACAAATTTGTGACCTTGACTTCCAAGCTACTGCCTAAGAAATACCTGAGTTTGAAACCCACCAAACATGTTAACCCGGTATGAATATGCATCTGCATTACCTGATGGAATAGGCAACCTGTAGCAAAAGTTATCTGGTAGTGCAGATAATCTCCCAAATGATTTCATTCGTTTGGGGGTGCATGCCTTTTTCCAGTACATGTAATTTTCGACTTGATATGCTTCAGGCGATTAAAATGAGTTAGGTTACATATGCAAATGAACATGCCATCACACTGTTGAGCACTGTGCTAGGTTCTGTACATACAACGATGAATCTGGCTGATTCTGCCCTGATGTGGCCCACTGGCACTGGCCATGTGTATGCTAGACAAGAGAATGAGGCCAGCCTAAGTGGCCAGAGTGTTGATGCACAGGAGTTAGACTACGTCAACAGCTAGAGTGCTATGTGCTTCTGGAAAAGAATCTGGCTTTAATCTTATTGATGGTTTTAGTCTCTTAATTTATGCCCTGTCGTAAATCCTCAATAAGTCCTCAATAAATAAATAATAAAGTTATAAAGATATTAGATTCTACTTTAATCTCTCATGGATTAAAATAGATTATTAATTTATTAAAAACCTACCAGTGAGGGGTGCCTGAGTGGTTCAGTTAGTTAAGGGTCTGACTTTTTATTTCGGTTCAGGTCATTGTGAGTTCAAGTCCCGACTGGGCTCTGTGCTGACAGTGTGGAGCCTGCTTGAGATTCTCTCTCTCTTTCTCTCTGCCTCTCTCTCTCTCTCAAAAATAAATAAGTAAACATTAAAAAAAAACTACCAGTAATTTATCAAGTCTGTATAACTTTCTTTATCTTTTGTGTCTTGCCTTATGGACTCTTTTACATTTTGTCCTTATTAATATTCTTAATATGACTTCATCCTTACGTGGAGTACCATGCTCAATATCTTTCTAAAGTAAAACAAAGAGTTTTAGATTTTCTTCTAATATTTGCTATCATAATAAATCAAACATAGATATAATGATGAGTTTTATTCTTTACATATTTTACTTACTTGAATATCCCTTTTTATTAACATTTGTCTGATATTATAGCTTAATTTTTCTCTCAATTGGAATCAGGAATTTATAAAGAAGATCAAATAAATTAAACATTATTAATAATTTCTCAGATTATAATTACTGTTCCTTTACTGTGAAAAACTCATAAGATGTTCACATATATTATTTCCTGTAACCTTCTAGAATGATATCATTGAAGAAGCATTGAAGCTGGCTTTGGAAGATCTGGGTTTTATTTAAAAGCTACTCCAATAAGGAAATTACCCATTCTTTTCAATAATAAAAGGAAAATTATTCTCCCTCTCTTGACGTACTAAAATATTAAATGAGAAATATATTTGAAAGGAGTTATTTAAAATTTATTTCTGATAATATACATCACAAACATATGCATTGCTAAATAAATGTGACAAGTAGCTGGAAGTATAGAGAAGCAGAAGTATTTTGTTATATTTCCTTCTAGAGTGTTTCTTTTCAGATATGTTTCTCCACAATTTAAAAATTGATATATTATGGGGCTCAGTCAGGTGAGTGTCAGACTTCAGCCAGGTCATCCCCTCACGGTCGTGGGTTCAAGCCTCATGTTGGGCTAGCTGCTATCAGCATGGAGCCCATTTCAGATCCTCTGTCCAGCTCTCTCTCAGCCCTTCCCCCACTCACATAGGCTTTCTCTCTCTCTGTGTCTCAAAATTAAATATTAAAAAATTGATATATTATTGGTATTTGCCCATGGCATTTTTTTTCCGAGTAAAAATTGGAGTGGCTGCTAGAATCTCAATTATTTACTTAGATTTTCCTTTATTTTTTGCAAAGACATTTGAGAGTTATTTTACACATTATTTTCTGCCAATTGTGTTTTCTGATCTATAGTTTTTGCATATACTGTGGTCTTTTTAGAATTATGCAACCGAGGAAGGTGAAATTCGTTTTAATATTTTTGATATCTTTTGCCAGTTTGAATCCCCCCCAAAAAAATTATCACTGACTCTAATTTATTGTTCTTCTAGTAAGTATAATTAAAAAACACTTATTTTATCCTATAAAATGTTATCCAAATATAAGACAATATTTCCTATTATTTAATAACAGCTAAGAATATATTTCTTAATTTTTACCTGTTAGATTTTCTCTATTTGATTTTCTCAGTGCAATGAAAATACATTTTTACTTTGGAGGAAAGAAATAGAGATAGATACTCTCAAATCCTGTGAGACACTTCTTTACAATAGGAGATATTAACACAAAACACAGGAGGGGTCAAATTTATGTGAAGAACAAAGGCTTTAATAGAAAAAGTTGAACTTTGGAATGTTCTAATTGTTCAACATTCCCATCTACTCATATTAAGTTATGATATGTGTTGGTTTTGAAAGAAAAAAAAATCCACCTTAGGTGGAGTATGTGAATCAATATTCATTGGAGAAAATAGCACATTTATATTATATTACCTCCTAATGGTTCAGAAGATAATTTACCACACTTCCCTTGTGGTCTGTTGAGATGAAATGAAAACAGAGCATTAATCGAAACATTTAAAACATCTTGCCCCATTGTTTATTTTGACCCATCCTAAACATAAAAGAAAGAAAAAGGAAAGATAAAAAAAATTACACCAATTATTATAATTGGAAGCTTGGGGTTTTATCAGGTTGTGAAGATTATGAAAAAGGATTAAGAAAAAAGGAAAAAAAAATAACTATTCCCTTCCTGGCATATAGGTCTTTAAGCACAAGTTAAAGTATTTGATTCCAATGCTTGTTGGTAAATGGATCTTTGGCAGCAAAATGAGCCATTTGCCCATATCAAGCAGAATTTTCTTTTTTTATTCTTATCCTTTAAAAATAGCTTTGTGTTCCATAGGCTGTACAGGATGGAACATGCTTCCTTGTGCAGAGTCTAAACCAGCATGAGTGCTTAAATAGTCTCTTCTCTACCAAAAGCTGCATCTTCTTACCCAAATTCATGTTCAAATGAGTACCTCAGCATGCAATATTTCACTAAACCCCATTTCATTTCTCTGTAAAAACCTTTAAATAAATTCAACATCTGGTTATTCATCACTAATAAAATAATAGTTATGCTACTGCTTCCTTTCTATCTTTTCTGCTTTCTATTTTGGGGATAGTAGAATAAAGAATGAAGGAGGGAAACTCAGTTTCTAAACCCGCAAAATGGTTAACCAAATTATATTTTATGATTAAAAAAATTGAGATTATGTGAATATTTCAGCTATTTATGCTTCACATTTCTGTAAATAATAAAATATGTGTGTTTATCATTTCTCTTTATTGTGGCATATAGTATATGAGAAATGTTATTAACACAGAGGTACACACTTACAGTCTAGATATTGTGTTATTTGATCATTGTGAATAACAGCCTGATGCTGAGCTATAGTCTCCCAAATCTTTAGACTTTTCCCCCAGAGACGTTATTTATTTGCCAAGTGAGATTAATAGAATCCTAATATGTTAAAGGGAAAAATTAGTGAGAAGAAATGATGTTTCAATAACTTTGAAAGAAATTGCTTTGAACAGCAGTGCTAAAATTCACAGGACAACATTGTACATAATTTTGGAGCTGAAATCAGGAAAAGTGTATTTCTAATTATCTATGCCAAATTCTATGATGTATATTGATAAACTGAGTGATTACTAATTGGTAAAGAGCAAGAGAGATATGTAGGGAGAAGGAGAGAGGAAAGGAAAGGAACATTATTTCCTTAACTGGACCACTACCTAACTTGGGACTCTCAAACAAGTCATTTAAACACATTGCAACTAAATTTGGTTGACCAAATCTGTAGGGATTTTAAAGCTCTAAAATACTACAATTCTATTAAAAATGAATTAGACTTGGAAAATAATTCTTAAAGAGCTGATTATAATCTTGCCAAACACAGATGTTTTCTCTTCCTTATTAAAATTAATATTTATGTAGTTCTTGTTTTGTACTGGTACTATTCTAAGAGTGTAACATGCATTGTTACATACATCCTCATTTTATAGATGATTAATTGGAGCCCAGAGTTTAAGTAGTTTACCGAAGATCACACTGTGGGGTTGAGTTTTGAGCTTAATCAGTCTAGATACATAATCCAAGCTCCTAAAAACTAAACTCAGTCCCCTCTTGAGTCTCCCGTGGTTTACCTGCCTCTCACACACATAGTTATCCTAGTGTGGAATACCGGATATATCATCTTATTGGTGGAAATGCAGGCATCACAGTTTAATATTACTGAATGATCAAATGTATTGTCATAATTTCTTTAAATTTACCAACTTCTGGTGAAATACTTCTGTATTTTTCCATGTCAAATGCTTACTTTTTGGAGTCCTTTCCTATATTCTACATTGTTGCAAAACTTTGCATCTTTAATTCTAAAATACTACCAAACTCAAATCCCAAAACTTTTACTAGATGTTACAATCCTGGAATTTGCAAAGGTATCTTTGTTACTCATCAGTTTAGCTGATGTGAAGAATGAATATTTTTTTTTAATTTCAAAGATAAAATTGCACATGATTTTAACTTACAAATAGATTGTATTATGGTCATGGGGATACATGCTTATTTGTTTATTTCACTTATTTAACAAATATCTATTAATAGTCCAATAATATTAAACCAATATATTAGCTATATGTATAGAGTTGATAAAATGTATACAGAAGTAAATATAATACTCAAAAAGAAGTGACACAATGCCTTGAGAAAGACAGGGCTATCGAAGGAGGCAGAAGTGGGAGATTATATCCAGACTGGAGAAGGAGGGCTGTACTGAGGGCAGGCTGCATGAAATAATAGCCTTCAGCATAAGAATAGAGCACATTTAAACATACAAGAGGAGTTTAAAAAGGAAAATCCTTTTTAAGTGGCAAATGGATGTGGACACACGAACCAGGGTGGGAAAGTATGAAGCATTTATTATTAACAGCTTAACACTTGGAATACAGGGAAATAGTTAAAAGGAATGGAGATATCCTTTGGACGGCACCACATCACTGATGCCAGAATAGGAGCTGGGATTTATTTCTTAAAATAGGTATTTAAATATCTGGTTGACACTTTGAGAGGCATTTTGATTTAAGAAATTAATCTGGCTATGGTTTGTAGAATAAATTTTGGAAGCAACAGACTCTAGAAGCAAGAAGATAACAAAAGAGACATGAGAGGACTAAACTTGGACAGTGACCATGATAGCAGAGAACAGAGATAAGAGTCAAAAATACTTCAGGGGTGGGGGGTGGAAAGAAGTATTTGGGAAATGATTAAATGAGGCACAGAAAAGAAAGTTGCTAAAAGGGGTCTTATCACTCGGTATTGAAATTCTGGAAGGAAATAGAAGACAATGAAGGAGAAGCAGATATGGAACGGGTAGCATATTCTCAGTGCTATTTTATATACCCTGAGCAGAGTCAAAGGGGTTTTTTTAGAAAACATCTAGAAAGGAATTAGAAAACCACAATGCAGAAAGAAGAAACGAGAAAAGGAAACACAGATTAGGACTCTGCCTCACAAAGATGACAATAAGAGGCATAAAACAAATGAACTTATGCAGGTAAGGAATATAGGAAGAGGAAAGTTCCATTGAGAGACTCTTAGGGAGACTACATGTTGGGACAAAAGAAGACAATTATTAAGTGCACACATCTACAAAACATTATTATGATTGTATATTTCACTCATGTCATAGATATGCAACTAAGAACTGGAGACAGCCAGCAAGGAAAAGGAAGAGGAAGGGAAATCAATAAGATTCATAAAATAAATAGGAAAAACCTCTCTGGAAGAATGCTGTTGGAGTCAGAGATGAAAAGCATTTCATTCAGGGAGGTTGCTGAATTATGTCCAAATGCTTCCGAAGGAAGACATTTTAAGGAAAGCCTATTCAAGTTCAGAATCAGCAGGACCCTTTTAGAAAGAGGTTACTGTAGAGGTGGGAACAGAATCCAGATTCTAGTTAGAAGGTCAAGAGGAATTGAGGGAGTATGTAGAAAGCATCCTTTCAATAAGGTTACCAGTAAAGGGAATAGATAATATATGTTCCCTCATTTCAGTGAGTAGCAGGATGGAGTGAAGGGCTATTTTGGTTTAGTATAGAACTTGATTGAACAGTATTGTAAGCTCAAGGGGACGATCTAGAAATCAAAGTCATAGAACATAAATGTAATAGTCAATGAACAAGTGGCTGAAAGTGTAGTCAGAAAAGAGCCAGCTGAGGGCAAAAGAGTAAACGTTAGCTCACAATGAGGAAAGGAGATACTCTTTCCTCTGAGGCAGGAGGAAGGAAAAGCCATGAGGAGATATATACACATACTGAGATAGAGATTGGGGGAGTATAGATTTCATGACTGAAGAATTGTTTTATTTATGCATTGCCTTAATCATCAGTGTTTTGAGGAGAGTCTGAGACTTAGATAAGAGTCAGTTAAAAAAATGAGACAAGTGAACAGATTAACACAGATGACAGGATTGTTAGGTGTTGTAGACTAAGTTGGACTTGTGGTATAACTAGTTGACCTCATCTTATTACTCTTTCAGTGAGTCTCTGGTTCCTAGATGCAGAAGTGAATAATACAAGGATAGATTTATCCAGACACTAATATTTACAAAAAGAGAATTGGGTCAGATAAGAGAAGGATAGAGAATTTAGGAGGCTAAGCTATTTTTTCACTGACATGGCAAAATCCTGGAGAGAGATTGAGAGGAGGAGAAGGGAACAATTCCTGAAGCGGGTCATTACGTGAGGCGATGGAGTAGCAGAGGAACCCTAAGCAGCATTATAGGATAAAAAGTGACTGTCACACGCTTGAAATAGGGGGGTTAAAAATAGAAAGCTGTGTTTAGCAAGGCAGATTTCAGAGTTCAACATCTTGGGTCTGAAGTAGACTCAAATGATTTTGAAATCCAAAATGAGGGTGTGTATGGGACGTCGTAAGTGAAGGACACTCAAGACCTTTGAACGATTATCGATAACAGCAATGATGATGACAAAGATATACCACTTAACCTTACCAATGATTTGTTATGTGCTGGGAACTGTGTTAAGTGCTTTACTCCTACTAACTCAAATCATCTTCACCTACGGACTGTGTAGGTAATATTCACAGCCATTGGGCCGATTATTTTTTCCACCCAAAATGGATTGAATTGATTAATAAGGTTAGATGATATATAGATTTTTAATTTTGTAGACACCCTAAACATTTAAAGTCCACACAGGCATATGTAAATAGTTCATTAGGGACAATACAGAGCGATCAACTTAGAACAGAACATGTTTCATAACACCATAGATATTATATAAGGCACAGTCTCTAGATTACTTGAGAGAGCTGACATTGCAAATACAAAAAAAAAATCTTTCTAGGAGCATCTGTCTTCAGAAAATACAGGATTTTTTTTTTAGTAATTGTGATTTTATGTTTTTATTTTTGTTACTTTTTAAGCATAAGTGAAATTTGAGTCATTCTTATGGTTAAATATAGAAATTATTTTAGTCATTTATTGTACATTTCTCATATATTTATAGGAACTATGACCAACTGTAAGATGAAATTCAATGCATGTATTTAAGCTAAATGCATTAGTACTTTATTAGTAAATAGATAAGTGGGTAGGCATTCTGAACTGATCATTAAAAATGCATCACTTAACATTCTTAAGCACTTGGTTGCATTATGATAAGATAATTGCAACGAGTTTTGTTCCTTTTTTCGTTAAATAGACTATGTAGCACTATTACACCTTATATAGTAATTGCCATAGAGTTCCAAAACCCCAATCAGGTGAGGGTCATGGCTACTCCATAATTACCATCTGTTTAGCTCTGTTAGTGTTTCTCATTATATCTCAGAAGGTCAGTGATTCTGTTCATGATAGGAACACAGCAAGACCAGAAGTAATAAAATAGTTCTGAGACTAAGGATGCTGTGCTAGTCCAGCTGATGGACAGTTAATTGCTTGAGTATAAAACAGTGAGAGCACTGGGAGAAATAGAGAATTTTGCAATATGGTAGATATCCAAGTACAGTATTATTTGGTGGTTTTTCAATGAACTATACTGTTCAATTAGAGGACACGAGCATATCCTGTGACAGAAGAGGATATAATCTCCAGAAAAGGAAAACACTTGTTTTTTTTGTTTTGTTTTGTTTTATTTTGTTTAGTTTTGTTTTCTTTTGTTTTTTAACAATCTCCATCTACTCGAATGTCCAAACCCCCTAGACCAGTGTTTCTCCTTTTTGCCAGCACATTAGAATCAGCACCGGACTTTACACACTATCAAAGGTCTGGCCCCACCCCAGGCCAGTTAAATCTGAATCTGTGGAGTGTGAGTGATACCCAAGCATGGAAACATGTTTTTTAAAAGTGCTTCCAGTGCCTCTAATGTACTATGAAGGTTTAAAACTACTTTTCTACAATTAACATTAAAAAATAATCATCATCAGCGTAGATAGGTCCATTTGTGAAAAACTAGAATTTTCTTTTTTAGTTTTCTTTTTAGTTTGGTTATATAGGAAGACTTGTGTAGTATTAGCCATTGACTTTAATTCATCTTTTAAAATTAATTAATTAATCCTTTAAAAACTGAACATCTGACTCCTTAGTTTCAGTAGAGAAATTTCAAATGTGAGAATCAAAAGGCATTTATTCCTAGGAAAAAGTTTTAAAATCTGTGCCAAATATTCTTCTAAGCCTCTAAATAACAAATGTGATTTATGTTTATCTAGGGTCATCTGATTAACTCTATCATTTTAATTGGGTAAAAAGAAGAATAAACAATTAGATGTAAAGCTCTTGCATTAAAAAATATGTAACTACCATTAGATACTTAATTGCCTATAAACATTTTATAACATTTGATATTTTTCATATGAAATAGGCTATAGATCTTTTCATAGAGAAACCATTTCCACAGGTTTCTAGTATTCATATTAAAATGATTTATAATTAGGCAACAAAAGATCACAACTTGTAGTTTTATGACCAGTTAATCTCTTTAAGGGTAGGGCTAAGAGCCCTAACTTCTTTTCACTATGCTTTTCAGAAGGAATTTACATACCCGCCTCTTAAGTGGCCAGTGTTCCTTCCATTATTTGATCACCTATAAGAAAAACATAGACTAACCTAAATTTAGTTTTACAGAAAATGTGAACTAAAATGCTACTTAATAATTTTAAAACCTCTTACACTTTGGTTTTATGTTTCCAGTTTGAGATTTTTGAGTACTAGTTTTTTTGTTTTTGTTTTTGTTTTTTTTTAATTTAAAATGTCTCAGAACTATTTGCTACAGTCTCATTAAACTCCACACATTGTTTTCAAAAGATATTCTTTTCTTTTTGTTTTTTTTCAACTAGGACCCCTACTATGGCTGGTGGCCTATTTTCTATTGACAGAAACTACTTTGAAGAGATAGGAACTTACGATGCAGGAATGGATATCTGGGGTGGAGAGAATCTTGAAATGTCTTTTAGGGTAATTGCATTTTACTTTATTTTTTTTTTTTTACTCTGAACACACTATGCTGTAGCATGCACATATAGACCCAGTAATTTACTGTCAAATCTTTTTTTTTGTGAAGTGATGCAAATTACTGATCAGTTGGTCATTTTAATACTTATTTTGAAGCTCTGCTAGTCTTTTTGCATGCAGTATTTATTGTTAAATGGGAAATTGCAGCTACTTTTAAAGTTTTCGAAAATAATTCTTTTATTCATAGTATAAAGACTTCAGGGCTTTCAGGTTTTGAATAAAGAAGGGCTTTATTTTTTAAATAAAGCATTACCCTATAAAATCAGATTGTGTTTTTGAACTGAAGCTTGGAAGTGTTTATGTTACCTGAATTTACAAATGGTACCTGTGGCTATTCTCAAATACCTTTAAGAATAACCTGTGGTCAAAGGAACTCTGGATAATTCTGCAAGTAGCATGTTGGATTTCACATTTATAGACATTATTATTTGATGAATCAGTTTGAATAATGCAAAATTACTTATTAAATGACTTCCAAATAGATGAAAATTAAGAGCTAATCCTTTGTATGTATGATATTGGGAAGTGTATGAATAATTTTAAATTTCATTATACTCAGAAATTTAAAACGGGCACATAAATGTGCCTTCATGCTAACAAATGATAAATGCTGGGATACTGTGATTTCTTCAAACCACATATATTATTATTTTTAAATGAAATAAGTAACACTGTTTTTTTCCTTTAATAGAATTTAACATGAAATATTCAAAACATTGTATTGATTTTGCTAAAATTGTGTAATGAAATTATTAGTATTTAGATATATTTATCTATGAAGTTCAAGAGTTATGACTTAATTTCTCATTTAGAAAGTAAAGTTTGTTTTTCACTAATAAAATAGAACTATATTTGATGTTCTGTAAGAAAGGTCAATATCTGAGAATAAGAATTACTTTGAATTTATATAATATGGAATTTAGTGAATCTCAGATAATCTGGATCATTTTAGGAGCACAGAAATGGCCTTGTTATATATTTTTTGCCTATAAACCTTTCTTATAGCCAAATGTCTGAGAATACCATTAGTTAATGGATTGTTCTTATTTCCATATTTGCTTATATACTTATAGTCAGATTAGAATTTGCTCTACAAGATTTCATACCATACTCAGGAATATATTCTTGACGTCAGGCACATGATACACAACCTTTAGGGACATTTGGGGACCCAAGCTTTTCACCTGGTGTAGTTCTCAAAGTGGAGTAAATAAGAGATGGTAGTTAATAAAAGAAGAACAAAATAAAGAAAAGGAAGGAAGGAAGGAAGGAAGAAAGGAAAGAAGGAAAGGAAGGGAAGGAAGGAAGGAAAAAGGGAGCGTGGGTATGTAAAAACTGAAAAAAAGTTTTGTTCTTACCCTGAGATGTAGTGATGAGAGTATTTATTCATTCATTAACCAACGTTCCTTAGATGTTGTGCTGGGATCACATAAGGAAAAAAAATCAGCATACCAATATTGCTATTATCTGTCATCCTACTGCCAACCTTTTCCCCTAAGATTCTTATTCACATCTTTTCTCCTCACTCATTAAGCTTGATTCTCTGCCAAGGAACTCCCCTTACTTTCATCACATAGTTCACCTACTGGATGGATACTCTTCATCTAACTAATTGAAAGATGCATTAGGGAGGAACTTGGTGGAGTATTATGAGAAACCAGGAGAACATGATCAGGAAATACAACAGAAATATAAAAGTTCCAAAAAGAGGGATTTGAGAATATGGTAGGCAAAGCAGATACTAGGAGGACAGAGTGAATGCAACTGGTGGCCTTAAGAATGATTAGATTCCTAGAAAATGACACAGGAAGTTGGTTGTGATTGGTTGGTTGAGATTACTAAGAAATAGAGTACAGTAACTCCCCCATATCTGTGGTTTTGCTCTCCATGGTTTCAGTTACCTGTGGTCAACTATAGTAAAGAAACAGATGATCTTAATGTATATGTAGCTTAATGATATGTCACAATGCCTATATCATTCACGTCACTTCATCTCATCACATAGGCATTTACCATCTCACATCATCCCAAGAAGAAGGATGAATACAATACAGTATTACCAGAGAGAGAGAGGGAGAGACCACATTCACGTAACTTTTATTAAAGTATATTGTTATAATTGTTCTATATCATTATTAGTGATTAGAGTTAATCCCTTACTATGCCTAATTTTTAAATTAAACTTTATCATAGGCATGTATGTATAGAAGGAAAACATAGTATATATACATATATGGTTCAGTGGCATCCTTGGTTTCAGGAATCCACTGGGGGTCTTAGAACATATCCCCCATGGATATGGGAGGACTCTGGTAATAAGTGACTGTTTTTTGAATATTTTAAAACACATCACTGTCTTTAGTTTCCATATCCTTTCAATAGAAACAAAACATATATTTTGCTTTCTATTAGACTCTTCATTCATGTTTTACTTTTCTTTCTATGACATGAATGTAAATGCACACTTAAGAATTAGTACTCTAGCTGAGGAAGATACTGGGTAAGAGAAAATACTAGACAGTATATAAGCAAAAGAATGAGACTCTCTCTTTAGATTAATTTTATGAAAAGGTGTGTGACTTAATGAAATGATAATGTGTTGAGCACTTAAACTCAGATGGCCTGAAGCTAATATCCAGGTCAATCATTATGCAACTGACATATATTAAACATGTTGTATGTTCATTTTTCAGATACTGAGGCTACAAACGTGAATAAGGCATGATGCTTTTACTTTCACAGAATCATTTCTTTGAGAGATACATAAGTATTATTGACAATAAAATGTGGATCATTTCTTTTATAAATGTATGTTTGAGGTTTTCTGGTCTCTGAACTGTTAGTATAGGCAAATCATTTAACCTTCATTGTGAAAAGGTGATTATAATAATAGTGAAGCTCGTGTTGTTTTGTAGCTCTAGTCTATGTAGGTAGGGCAAGGAAAAAACATAGAAATATTAAGCACTTGCAAAATATTAGGATTTTGGCTGGCCTTAAGGATTCCAAGCCAACCCAAAGGAATATATTTGTGTGGATTTACTTATAACAATATAGCTTGATATTTGATGCCCAGAGTATTAAAAGTACTGAGAAATATTGAAAATTTGATGAAAACTCTAGATTTCCCAAGAAAGATACATCCATTCCCTCACACAAAATAGGGCTAAATACAGTTTTAAAGGGTTAACGAATTCCTTGAAGTGTCAAGATAAACATCTTTGGCATAAAAAAAATAAAAACAGTGACTTCTAATACTTACAAACCTGGTAAGTAGAGTCGTTGAGAATTGAACTCCACCATTATGAGACCAGTGGCTATGCTACTAGCATAGTACTACCTTCCCATTAAGATGTATGTCTTCCTAATCTGACAGTCCTAACAGCTGATAGTATTAGGAGAAGCTAACAGGTAAATGTGATCTTCCTCCACAGTTCTGAAGTGGTTGTGTCATCTAGTAATCTTATCTTCCTCCTACAGGCTTTAGCCTCTTATGGTAGATGACATCCAAATATGGATGGGCAAATATGTACAGGTAGCTCCTAATTCTTCTAAAAATTTAGTCTCATATACTGCCCTCCACTCCATTATGTAACAGTCATTGAAATATCATAAATTCTGAGAATATTGTCTAAACATACATGTTAATTTATTCAACCTATATTTATTGAGTTCCTATTCATTAGTTATACAGGATACAGTTGTAAACAAAACAGAGAAAACTGTATGTCCTTATGGCACTTAATTTTAGTGGAGACAAATAATACACAAAAGAAATGAAATATATTAATGTATTAGTGATAAGTGTTAAAGAGAAAAAATAAGGAAAGGAAGAGGAATATGAAATGGTAAACATTAGAGATGGGTAGGGGTTGAAATTTTAGATAGGAAGAACTCAGAAATGAATATACTTAAAAATAACTGGTGGCAAAATGGACCCAGTATGGTATGAATTTACCACCAAAAGAATCATCTGTCTTTAAATGATATCCCTGATGTCAACATAAGTACCACCCAAGAAGCATTATCACCAAAAGTCCTTGCCTTTTATGAGCAATAGCACAGGATCAGTATTTCCAAGAGTGCACAGTATTTTGTTCATTTTAAAATCAGCTAATCTACCATTGTGGAACCAATTGGGGTTATGGAAAAAGAGAGTAAGAAGGTGACCAGAGGAGCATCCCACTTCCATGAAAGGTAGACTAGGGTTACAAGAATCATCTGGGAGTCAGACAGCCTGAATTCAAGAGCTGGCTGGAGCACTTAACAGTTGTATAAATTTGGACAAGGTAGCTTGTCCTCTAAGCTTTAGCTTGTTTATAGCTGGGCAAAGGAAGATTGTGGCACTTTCCTGATCTGTGTTTGGGGAAGATTAAATGAGATTGTATATACAGTGCTAAGTACCCTACTTACCCCACATAAAGTGTGTCATCAGTGGCAGCTGTCATGACCAAGTCATGACACTCCTGAGCATCACTTCGTAACAACCTTGACCTTAATTATCTGGCCTTGAATACAAATAATCAAATGAGAGAGTATACGTGAAAATCCCTTTAAAACAAGAATATGCAATACTTACATAAAGTGCTGTTGCTCTAAGCGGTAGTCGAGGTGTGCTTCTAAAACTCCTCTGGCCAGAAAAGCGATCACATTTAGAAAAGAAAAAAACAAAACAAAACAAAACTTTTTTTTTGTTTTTGTTTTTGTTTTTTTTACACTGCTATAGCATCCTTTGAGATAACTACAGGCATTAAGAACCTAGACTTTATTTCCCCATGCTCATAAAGCAGTTTAAATAAAAATTTCAGTTGAAAAAATGTTATTTAGACTTGGTATAATATGTAAGATTTAAACACACATCTAAATCAATCAAAAATGGACAAAATGTGTGAAATAAGACTTTCATGACATGGGACAGCGAATCACGCAGGACAATGGTCTCAGAGATGGGAACCAAAAAAGGAGAGCCCTTATGTTTGCCCCAGCTTACTGCCTTGAAAAAGTGCCTAGAAGTCAGCGCCAGAAGGAGGACCTCAGCAGATGCCACTGTACTCCTGAGTTGAGAAGATAAAGCTGAGTTCTGGAGGAGACCTGGGCAGGATAGAATTTGGTGGACAGAATATTGGAAGGAGAGCTGCACAGACAGAACTTAGGACACATTGAGCACTGATAGTGCCTATGTGTGAGAAAACAACTAAGTTTGAGGAAAGAACCGTCAGTAAGATTAGAGGCCTCACTGCCCAGTGCTGACTCAGGACCAGCAATAGTGCCTGTACTCTCCAGCCAGAGTGATTCATGGGGCATGGGGAAAGATAAATATTGGGAAACTGTATAACACACGTCTTTTTTAAATTTTTTACTAAGGGTTAAAATTTTATTTCCAGTATAGTTAACATACACTTTTTCAGGTATACAATTCAGTGATTCAACACTTCCATACGTCACCCAGTGCTCATCACCACAGGTGCCCTCCTTAATCCCCATCACCTATTTCACCCACCTCCCAACCCACCTCCCCTCTGGTAACCATCCGTTAGTTCCCTACAATTGAGTCTGTTTCTCTTCCCTTCTCTCTCTCTCTCTCCCCCCTCCCTCCCTCCGTCTCTCCCTTCCTCTCTCTTTTTTCCTTTGATTATTTATTTCTTAAATTCCACATATGAGTGAAATCATATGGTGTTTGTCTTTCTCCAGCTAATTTACTTTGCTTCGCATAATCCTCTGTGGCTCCATCTCTGTTGTTGCAAATGGCAAGATTTCTTTCTTTTTTTTGCCTGAATAATATTCATATATATACATATATATTATATATATATACATAGAATGTATATATTATATATATATGTATATATATGAAATATTATATATTTCATGAATATATAATGAAATTATGAATATTATAATATTTCATATATATATATATATATATATATATAAAATGTGGTCTTTATCTATTTATCTGCCAATAGACACTTGGGTTGCTTCCATAATTTGACTATTGTAAACAATGCTGCTATAAACATAAGGGTGTGTATCCCTTTGAATTAGTGTTTTTGTATTTTGGGGGTAAATACCCAGTAGTGTGATTGCTGAATTTATTTTTTTGAGGAGCATTTACAGTGGCTGTACCACTTTACATTCCTAGCAACAATGGCACATCCTCCAACAACACTTGTTGTTTCATGTGTTTTTGATTTTAACCATTCTGACAGGTGTGAGGTGACACCTCGTCGTAGTTTCGCTTTACGTTTTCTTGATGATCAGTAATGTTGAGCATCCTGACATGTATGTGTTGGCCATCTGGATGTCTTCTTTAGAGAAAGGTCTGTTCATGTCTTCTGCCCGTTTTTAAGTGGATAATTTGATTTTTGGGTGTTGAATTGTATCAGTTCCTTATATTTTATTTATTTATTTATTTATTTAGCATTTAAATCCAAGTTAGTTAACACGTAGTGTAATAATCATTTCAGGAATAGAATTTAGTGATTCATCACTTACATATAACACCCAGTGCTGATCCCAACAAGTGTCCTCCTTAATGCCCCTGACCCCTTAAGCCCCTCACTCAACCCAACACCCTGCCAGCAATCCTCAGTTGCTTCTCTGTATTTAAGAGCCTCTTATGGTTTCCATTCCTGTTTTTATATTATTTTTGCTTCCTTCCCTTATGTTCATCTGTTTTGTATCTTAAATTCCATATATGAGTGAAATTATATGATATTTGTCTTTCTCTGACTGACTTATTTCACTTAGCATAATACATTCTAGCTCCATTCACATTGTTGCAAATGGCAAGATTTCATTCCTTTTGATCACCGAGTATTATTCCATTGTATATAAATATATATCATATCTTCTTTACCCATTCATCAGTTGATGGACATTTTGGACTCTTTCCATACTTTTGTTATAGTCAATAGTGGCTGCTATGAACATTGGAGTGCATATGCCCCTTTGAATCCATACTCCTGTATCATTTGGATAAATACCTAGTAGTGTAATTGCTGGATCGTAGGGTAGTTCTATTTTTAATTTTTTGAGGAACCTCCATACTGTTTTCCAAAGTGGCAACACCAGTTTGTATTCCTACCATCAGCTCAAAAGTGTTCCCCTTTCTCCACATCCTCGCCAACATTGGTTGTTGCCTGCGTTGTTAATTTTAGCCATTCTGATAGTGTAAGGTGATATCTCATTGTGGTTTTGATTTGTATTTCCCTGATGATGAGTGATGTTGAGCATGTTTTCATGTGTCTGTTAGCCATTTGGATGTCTTCTTTGGAAAAGTTTCTGTTCGTGTCTTTTCCCCATTTCTTCATCGGATTATTTGTTTTTTGGTACAATACACTTCTAAATAGCCTGTGGATCAAAAAAGGAGTCAAAAATGAAATTAATCATTTTTTAACTGAATGAAAATGAAAACACAGCATACTAAAGCAATACTTAGAGGGAATTCATAGCATTAAACATCTATATTAGAAACAAGAAAATAAGATCTAAAATTAATGAGTTCAGATTCCACATTCATAAAATAGGGGGGAAAATGAGAGTAAACCCAAAATATCTAAGAAAAAAGGAAATAATAAAGATTGAAGCCAAAATTACGAAATATAAAAGAGGAAAAGTTTAGATGAAAGCAATGAAATAAAAAGCTGTTTCCTTGAGAAGATCAATAAAACTGATAAATTTCTAGCCAAATTTAATAGGAAAAATAGAGAGAAGACACAAAATACCAATATTAAGAATGAGCAAGCTAACTTCATTATGGATTCTACAAATATTTAAAGTGTTATAAAGTAATATTATTAACAATATTATGACAACAAACTTGACAGCTCCGATAAAATAGACTACTTCCACAAAAGACTCAAACTATCAATGCTTACAAGAAAACATAAATGAAGCAAATACCCCTGTATCAAGGAAAGAAATGAAATTTGTGGTGTAAAAAAAATTTTACAAAAGAAACTCTATGTCAGATGACCTCACTGGTAGATTCTACCAAGCATTTTGGGCAGAAATACAAACAGTTCTACTCAAACTTCCAGAAAACTGAAGAGGATATAATACCTCCTAACTCAAACTTCTAACTAACTCCTAACTAACTCCTAACTATTACTAACTGCAAACTCAAATCGCAAAAGTTGACAGACATTACAAGAATAAAAACAAATGAGTAAAAAAAGGGGAGTATTGTCAATATATATTGCTGGAACAACTGGATATCCACGTGGACAAAAATTTCTTAAATCCATACCTCACACTATTTAAAAATTAATTCAAAATATAAAACCTAAAATTATTAAAGGAAGTGTAAGAGAAAAACTTTTCTACCTTTGAGTAGACAACCCGTAGAAGTACAAATTGATACATTGGACTTCATCAAGGTGAAAACTTTTGCTGTTTAAAGCCACCATCAAGACATTGAAAGGACAAGGCACTCGATAGGAAGAAATTGTCAACAAATAATATACCTGATAATAGACTTGTATCAGAAAAAAAAAAGACACTTAAAACTCAATATTAAAAAAAAAAAAAAACCAATTAGAAAATGGCTCAAAGCTTTGAACAGACACTTCACTAAGGCAGGCATAAAGATGACAGGTAAGCACATGAGAAAATCCTTAATGTTATTAGACAAATGGAATTAAAGTCATAATGAAATAACACTATGCATCTATTAGAATTGCAAAAGTTAAAAAGGACCATGTTGGTGAGAATTTGGAAGGACTATACACGCAATGGAGCTGGGAGTGTAAAATTATACAATAACTGGGAAACAGTTTTACTTTTTTTTTTCTTTTTAAATGTTTTACTTTTATTTTTATTTTTGAGAGAGAGAGAGTCAAAGCATTAGCAGGTGAGGGGCAGAGAGAGAGAGAGAGGGAGACACAGGATCCGAAGCAGGCTCCAGGCTCTGAGCTGTCAGCACAGGGCCCGATGCGGGGCTTGAACTCACAAACAACCACGAGAATATGACCTGAGCTGAACCATGAGATTATGACCTGAGCCGAAATCAGACATTCAACAGACTGAGCCACCCAGGCACCCTGTTTTTACTTTTTCTTAAGCGACTCTTAGCTATTGCTCAAAGGAAAGGAAAACATAAGTTCATACAAAGAGATGTGTACTAATATTCATAGCAGTTTTATTTACAATAGCCAAAAGCCAAAAACAATCCAAATGTCCATCAAAAGGTGAATGGATAAACTATGGATTATCCATACATGGAGTACTACTGAGAAAAATAAAGGAACTATTGATACACCCTACAAAATTTTGAATTTTGAAATAACACTGAATCAAACAAGCTAGACCAAATAGATTCCATACTGTATGAGACAATTCATATAAAATTTTAGTAAATTCAAGCTAATCCGCAAGTGACAAAAAGCAGGTAAGTTGTCCAGGAATAGGCTATTGGGATGGGAGAGGAGAAGTGGAAGGAGGGGGCACATGAAAACTTCGGTGGGTAATGGATATATTCATTTATCATTATTGTTGTGATGGTTTTGCATACGTAGTTTAAATATATACAGTTCAATATATGTTAATTATACTCAATAAAGCTGTAAAAATATGAACACACACACACACACACTCTGCAGACATCCTCCAAGGAGAAAGAAATGAAGGGAAAATGTAATAGATGGTATCTAGTCAACTGTAGACTTCTCTACTTTAGTCTAGATTCTCACTACATGTTAGCCCAGTTACTTTTAAATACCATGTTTATCAGAGTCTAATAATTTCAGGGCAAATTGTGTGGATTAAATGAGATTTATTGAGCTTTTCAATAAGCTCTACCATACTATGGAAATATGAATTTTATTATTATCATTACCCTTAAAATATCAGCTATTTTGTCAATAACCAACATTTTAATCAGCAGGATGGAATTTTCTTTAAATGCCCCAATTTTCTTTTTCTTCCAAATCACAATGAAAACAGCAGTATATTTATCTGAAGGATATAACCAAGTGGAATGTCTTATGATGTGAAATCCATTTATTTCCAAATTGCACAAGCAATGAAGTGGAAAAGAAATGGAGCTGACATAATAAATAATGGAAAAATGAAAGGCAAAGTTTCTTACTGAACAGAAAAGTATGGTAAATGAGCCAAAGAAGTTTGTAGACTTTTGGGGGATTATAGTATCCAGGTTCTTGAAAGTATTTAAAGAAAGTAAAGAACTTCCTAGAAAGGTCCACACAATTCAAATATTGACAAGTAAAAATTTCAGTTATGATAATTTGTTAGAAATCACTTTAGACAAAAAATCTAATTATTTTTTAGAACTCTGCCTTTTTTTAAATTTATTTCATGCAAATTTGAGCAGAATGGATTGTCAGTGTGTAAAACTTGACTGTGTTCGTTTATTTGGCCATAGAAACTGGATTATCATGGAAATATTTCAGTTAAGTGAACTTAATCTCATCAGATTCATGTGTTGTCCACAATTTTGGTGGACGTGATTTTGTGGAACCCTTTCCTTTAAATATAATAAAGCACTTTCTTCATGTTAATATAGAGATTTCTTAACCTCTTTTTCCCCTAGCTTCATCGAGGTATAATTGACAAATAAAAATTGTATATATTTGAAGTTTCCAACACGATTTGACAATATATTTTGTCAAATGATTACCACTATCAAACTAATGAACACATCCATCACCTAAGAAAGTCACTTGTGTGTGTGTGTGTGTGTGTGTGTGTGTGTGTGAGAGAGAGAGAGAGAGAGACAAGAACAAGTTAAGATCCACTCTCACCAAATTTCAAGTATGTAATATAACATTATTAAGTATAGTCACCATACTGTACGTTAGATCACAGAACTTATTCATCTCATAGGTGAAAATGTGTACCCTTATAACCTCTTTTCTAAAAAAAAAAAGCTAAGAGATCATAAATGAGATCATGTTCATATGTAGACTCATTAAAGACTATAAACCAATATTAATGATTATTTGGTCCATCAGACTTCCCTCTGGTTACCTATTTGGTGCAAGATAAACCTTAAACTTAAACCTAAAAATGTTTAGCTTCTGTGCTTATAATTAGCTCTTCTGGCATCTGGGCAACCACTCTACCCTAAACCATTGTTTAAACATATCTCTTTATTCAAGCACTTTATTCTTTATTTAATTAAAACCACAGAATAAAATATCTCCAGGTAAGATGTAGCTGAGACATTGTTTCTAAAGACTGTATTACATCTATTATATATGTTTAAGCATTTGGGTCAGTAGGAGCCATATGGTATTCAATTAAGCCGTCTATAGAGGACTCAATTTTTCCAAAATAAATGTTCTAGAATTTTATTTTGAATGTTAATTACAACAAATACCTGATTTCATATGGTTCCTTAGAAAAAACAGGTGAATAACAGGAAATTATATATTAATTAAACTTTAGAAGAATGTTAGCAAACATTAACAGAACTTGTTTGGCTTTTAAAGATTGTAATAGTCTAAGGCTTGGTTATTTTGATGTGGTAGCTATACCTCTTCATTTAAACTATTCTGGCGCACAAAACCAGATATGAGAATAAACTTATATTGGATGGTCATTGACATGATTCTTCACCTTCCAAACATACTACATGGAGACATATTTTTAGAAATATAAGGCATTGTAGGAGACTTAGGGATGCCAGAACTTGTTATTAATCCCTGACTGTTTTTAATAGTCACTTAATTATCTCTTAAAGTGTTTTTTTGAAAAATAATTTTTTGTGTTGTCTGTACCATTCACAGTCTAAAGCCTTCTCGAACTAACATTTACTGCTTCTTTTTCATAACTTCTCACAGTCTTATCACGTGAGTGTTTCTTTGGAAAATGTAAACGTGTACTATATTTACCAACCTGGAAATACACTCATCTAATGTCTTTCCCATTCTGTCTACACTCTATTTGCTATTCTATCCATTTATCTATCTATCTATCTATCTATTTATCTATCTATGAAGTCTAGGTGAATGTGAATAATGAATAAGACTAATGAAAATACTCTTCAGAATAAATATTTTTGAAAACCCGGAATGTGCATCTTTAGTAGTAGTTATTATAAAGGAAGGATATAATGTGATAAAAAATGTATGTATTTCAGAAGTTTATAGCATAAATGTCTGTATTGCAAATGAGTGCTGAGTGATGCTCACCAGACATCCTGAAGGAATTGGGGCTCAGATAATTAAGAGAAGTGGGAAATTATGAAACTCTGGAACATGGATAGGAATTAAATGCATAGAAAGAGGAAGAAATTGAATTAAAATGATATAAAATAATACATTTTTGTTTCCATAAATGTATAAAGCAGAGATGAATTACATTTTTATAATTTTATTTGGAAATACACATTGGAAATATATTTTTTTAAAGATCACTCTAAGTTTTGTTCAATCTTCTTGGATTAAACTGTTTAATGGAAATAAAGGTACACCAAGAAGAAGCTATTGATTTCCAAACTGTGATAACAGCATCTTTGGCAATATTGTTCTTTAACAAATACAGGAATATTTCAAACATTCTAGGCAGAATTTCCCTGTATATATCAATAAGCCAGGTATACCTGGCTTTTTCAGTGAGTTTTAGTGCATTGAGAAACTTAACAATCAGTATTAGAGACAAATATGTGAAATGTTGGGAAACACACCCCAATTCTGTGACTGTTTTTTGACGCTTCTCTGCTAACATGTACAGATACCTTATGCACACCCACATGAACTATAAAAATCTTTATGATCCTTCTGATCCTAAATATGAAAGACCTCAGTTTAACTGTTTGAATTTATGGCAGTAAAAAGAGCTATATGAAGAATGTTAATTTGCTCAGAAGTATTGCACAGAAAAGTTTGACATGTTTCATTATGGCTAAGCTTACTAACACCTCCCATCAAGTGTACTTAATCATTAAAAAATGGTCCTGAGAAGTAAGGCAATTATCCTACTGATTTACATTTGAAGGGCATCTAAAATATTCTGATAATGAAATGTTTAACTTTCTTTTTGTATCTAAATGTGTGCTGCTGTGAATTAGATTTAAACTATTTATTTTACAAATTAAGGTTCTATTTTTTCTTCATGGAAAGGGCAAGTTAAAGTAAATAACTTCTAAACAGATTTCTAGTATTGACATTCAAAGAATCATTGACATATACTGTGTTTGATTAAAAGAAATAAACCTGACATTAAATTCAAATGAAGTGTGCGAACTTAGTTCAGAAAATATACTCATGGTAATTTAGATCTTATGCTAGAGGATGATGATAGACAATAAATCCGTAAAGAAAATTAATCCCTTAGTTTCAGGTAATGACAAGTGCACTGAAGAAAATAATACGAGAGGTGGAGACCTGCACTATGTTAGAGTAGTCAGGGAAGACTTCTAGGGAGGCATTTTAGCTAAGACCGAACTGACAGCAAGAATCCAGCTGCACAAGGATTTATTCTGAGGGAAAATATTCAAGGTAGAGCAGAATGCAAGATGGAGTAAATACAAAAGGTCTTAGACAACTATGAAATGATGAGCTGAATTCTCTCATTCCAAATAAGATCACAAATATCCTAAGGCTTTTGGAGAAGGAAAGTTTTCTTGTTCAAGGATTAAGAAATAATCAGTCTCTCAGAACAATATTTGATTGATTGATTTATTAAGCCAATAGTTAATATGTACCTGCTATGTACTAAGCACTGTACTAGCTACTAGAGATGTAGAAATGAACAAAAATGGTGTTTATTTTTTGATGAGGCTTTACATTTACATAGCACTTTGTAGAATTCTTTTACACATATATGATCATAATACGTCTCAGCATGGGTTAAATATATGAGGAGTTTTCTCCCCCATAGATTTAGTTTTATCTTTAATGCCCTTTGTAATGTTTGTATTATACTTCAGGTTACCTCTCTGTAGCAGCCAGGTATCAACCTACCCTCATTTTACCCATCAATAAATATAGTTATAAACTTAGACCTGCATTACACAGTGTGGTTGTTCTATATAAGAGATGTGGTTCTTGATCTCTCTTAGAGAGTCCAGTATGGTCTAGGTATTGTCTGCAAGTTCAGATATAAAGTGCATCAAGTTCAAAAGAAAGACAGATTTCTGTGATGGAGGATAGTCAGGGAAGAATCTATAAATTAAAAATCCAAGGGTCTTGTCTTGTAGACAAGGAGAGAGGAGAGGAACAGGGGCTAGAAACTGGCAAGCTCTCAGATCTGTATTCCTGTGGCCCTGCTTTGTGCTTGGAGCCATACCTAAGTTTAGGCTAGAATATCTGGTCTCCCCACCTTTTATTTTCCCTCTTGAAAATTACATGAATAACATATAACTAAATCATGAAATATGTATTTTGCGGAACTACGATTCAAGTGACAATTAATGAAGTATCCATTAAAAACTCATGAAATTGAGCCTATTATTTTTATAAGCCCATATTTGCTCCCTTAAAAAATTTTAGGACAGAGTTCCAAAACTGTTGTTTTTATATAAGTGCATTCAGTTGAGAAACCTAGTGCACCTTGCTAGCCAAACTTAATGCATTCAGAATTGAATTCATGCACTTTTTATTAAAGAGCTAAATTTAAATCTCTATGGTAACTACTGCAATAAATGTGCAACATCTTAAGCTATGATTATACTGTCACACTTAGTGATGTCTATCTTAAGTACATGACTACCAATCGTTTTACTGTTGTTCTAGTCAACCAGAAATGTAGTTAAAAAAGGAAACCAATTATGAGATTTATTTAAATAAGGCTGACTGATTTCAGCAATAACAGATTTTAGATACTAGGAATGATTCTTTTGAAGGTGTGAAATAATGTTGAGGGAAGACTTTGATCCAACTGTTCAGAAATTGAGTATTAAGTACCAATAAAAGTGAGTTTTAAGTATCATTTGAAAGGTAGTCTGATACTTTATGTTGTATCTTTGTGTTTTTAAACTTTATTAAACTTTTTTATTATACTTTTATATTTTATTAAGCTTTTTAATTTTATTTTATTTGGTAGTTGTAGATTTTTAATATATTTTTTAAATGACCCTTAAAAATAAATCCAAATTAACAGTTTTACTACATCTGAAAAAATTCAAACTTGATGAATTGAAAAATTTTAAAATCCTTTACAATCAAAGTAGCCACTGGTTTACACTGCAAATAGGGTAAAATTGAAATAAAAATTTTGGTGTAGAGGGGCACTAGGATGGCTTAGTCTGTTAAGCATCCGACTTCAGCCCAGGTCATGATCTCATGGCTCGTGGGTTCCACCTGTGGGTTAGAGCCCACACTGGGCTCTCAGCTGTCAGCACAGAACCCGCTTCAGATACTCTGTCTCCCTCTTTCTCCCCCTCCCCCAGTTGTGCTCTCTCTCTCCCTCTCTCAAAAATAAACATTAAAAAAAATTGATGTAGAATTATTAGCACTTCTCATCATTATGTGTCTGAATGCTAAAATATGTTTCTGCACGAACTACTCCATTATCCAAAATTTGACTACATTTTTCTATTTATTTCATTACTTCATAGTCCAGCAATATGCAATTCCAATTTTGTATTTTTTTCTCTATTTAATTGGTCAACCATGTTCTTTATGTTTATATTTAAATTCTGTATTTTAATTGGCCAATCAACTTTATATTCTGTATTTTTAACTGGTCAAACAAAGCTATTGGGATTTGAACAATTATCAGACCTTTTAGAATTCTTGAGTTAATATAAGAATCCATAAATAAATTATTCAAGAGCAAAGTGAAATTCTATAATGATGTATTTGGATAGTGATTAAGACTGATGTAAGACTCACACTTCTTGATCATGCTCCAGATCATTTTCTGGCCCTTTAGAGAAGACCCCAGGAGCTACACGCTTTCTTTCCTCATTTTGAGAACAGAATAGAAACTCTTGACTCTTTAAGGTCATGAAAAGTTAAACATGTACCTGAAGAAGTTGGAAATGTGTTGCAAGTGTGGAGGCAAAGTATAGGGAAGGTGACAGATTTGAGAGTTAGCTTTACAGAATTTATAATTAAATGAGCGTGTGAGGATCAATGAGTTTGCCAAGAAAGAAAATAGGGAGAGCAGAAGAGCAAGACATGTCCTTAGGTAGCACCTACATTTAGAGGTGGGAGAATAAAAGAGAAAGTGAATGCTAAGTCAAAGCTGTCAGAGAAGAACAAATATATATCAAAAAAAACTTAGAAAGTTATGGTGATTGTCAACAGTGTCAAATGTTGCAGAGAAGTAAGAAAGAATAATGAAAGCTCATAAAAAACTTTATGAGCAGTTGCAAATGATAGAATCAAGATACTAGAATATAAGATGTGAAGAAAATTGGATTGTGAAGATATGTAGAGAAAAGAACTTTTTAAGAAGTTTCCCAGCAAATCAGAAAGAAAACACATAGTAACTTAAAGGTAAATATGACCAAACTAATTCTTTTGTATTTACTATTCTTTTATTTTATAAGCTTATAGGAAAGAGTAGAAAAAGTAGGTGATATTGAAAAAGAAAGAAGGCACAAGTGATGAGATACATACCTGCAGGTGTTGAAAGATTGTTATAGAGATAATAAAGGTTGTCTGTGCAACACTTCCTAGTTTATAAGTTTTGTGCTCATTATTCCACCATGTCTGTACCAGAACACTGTGGATGAGTAGCCATTACTGTCTTATTCTTTTTTTTTAATTTTTTTAAAAAATTTATTCATCTTTGAGAGACAGAGAGAGAGAGAGCGTAAGTGGGGGAGGAGCAGAGAGAGAGAGAGGGAGACACAGAATCTGAAGCAGGCTCCAGGCTCTGAGCTGTCAGCACAGAGCCCGATGCAGGACCTGAACTCACTGGCTGCGAGATCATGACCTGAGCTGAAGTGGGAAGTCAGCTGCTTAACCGACTGAGCCACCCAGGTGCCCCATTACTGTCTTATTCTTTAACTAATGATTTTAAATTTCAAAGAAACTAAGTCATGTAAATAGAAATTGGCAAGGCTGAACATCAAACCCATGTCTTCTGCTCCTAGTCTAGTCCTCCCCTATTCTGAGTTCAAGATCCCAAAGGCAGGGTTTAATTTTGGAAGGGAGAGTTGATTCATTTTCCTAAAGAAGAAACTAGGGCAATATGAGATGTTTCAAGGTGGAAATGCATAGAAAGTCAGGTCAGCTGTTCTTGAATTCAAAAAAAGTAGAAAGCCAGAAATTCTCTCCCGAGATGATGGTCCTGATAACAGGTTTTGCTAAGAGGAGCAAGTTTCGGATTAAACACATCTTCAGCAAGCATGTGAACGAGCATTGATGTTCCCTATTAAACAATCTTTAAATGTCAAAACAGTAACATCTTGCAATTCTAATGAAACAGAGACTGGAAACTTACCTTCACTGTGCTTAAGCATCATATCTGGATAAATAAACTTTGCCCTGCACTCTCTTTTTTTTGTGACGAAGTGAGCAAAGTAACGTGCTAAACGTGACTATTTTCAGGCTTACTTCTTCACTCTCCTTTTAAAGTGTAATACAGCCTACAATGACTACTACCAATTTATTTTTAAAAGATCAAAAACTGTCAAAGTACAATATTATTTTCCTTCACGGTGGGTCTTGTGGGTATTTGTAATGAGTGCTGGAGGTGACATCAATATGGATATTTTTATATCTTTCACATTTATCTCACTAAGCATTTTATGACCAAAAAAAAAGAAAAAGAAAAAAAGAAAAAGATGCCTGTAAGGTGATTTTTGGAAGGGAATCATAGTTTTCCACTGATAGCATTAGAGCTTTATATGTGCTCCCTAGGGAAAGTATTTATCTGAGGCAAAACTTATAGCTTCCTATAAAAATGTCTCAGGTCCAGGACAAGAAACAAAATGTCTCTAGCTGACTAAAAACTAAGAAAAGAAAATCCTGTCCATGAAAGGATGACGGTTAGGATAAGTGCCTCTTAAAACAGTCCTTTTGTTGTAGGCAGGACAGACTACTCTTCAACTGTCAAATGCAAATTGATGACTGGACTTTAATGTGCCCAGTACTAACACTCACAACTAGACGGGGCTGCAAGCTACTTGAAGACAGAGAGCCGCGCTTGGTTATTCTTCCTCTACGCCCCAGAGCCCAGCATGGTGCTTATCACAAAGTTAATGTCTAGTATCTGTTTGTCAAAGACACCAGCCAAGGCCTAAGGGAAAATGCTTGAGAGGGGAGAGGTCATTTCCTCTTCTCAGGGCCATACATTTGAAAAGCATTGGACGACTTTACAAGTTACACAGGAAATTTCATTTAATCTAAAATCCTGGGGCCGCAACCAGGGAGGTGGACGGTTTATAGATGGAGATATCAAGTAACTGAAGGATAACTCTTTCTGAGGTACCAAGGTTCTTCCCTTACCCCGTTCAAGTACTTTTTAAGTATCTCTGGCATCCATAAAAAGGGCAGGAGATGTTGTCACACGCTGCAGCTGGGTACCCAGGTGGTCTACTGATATTCAAAGAGGACTGTTTTGGCATGGATTCTAGGGCAGCTTCATGCAGCTGCCAGGAGCCGCTCTGTGGCTGGAAGCAGCAGATGTTACTAGTATCTGACCGGCAATCAGATCATCCAACATGGGAGGACACCAAGGTAAAATGCAAACTATCTGACCCAAATATCATTTAATAAATCACAGGCCCTTTTTCTCCAGTTCTCAAAAATTGCATCTAAATACAGTTTTTTTCCACATTCAAGATTTATTCATAGGATTAATTATACAATGAGGAAAGCACAAATTCCAATAATTGTACCTTTGTCTTCATTAATTGTCCCCTTAAATGCATTGAAAATACTTCCAAAGCCTCTAGTATTTATCACACTTTAAAACTGATAGTTGAAAGATAAAAGAGTATGACTGTCTCACATATTATTTCTCTTGCTCTTTTTTTATGAATTAATCTGCTTGTAGTAACCTATGCTAATATAAAAAGCAATACTTTTTTATAAATATGACAAGCTAGACACTAATTTTCTTAAGCAGAGCCACCTTATATTACGGAGGATTTGCAATATCTGGTAGGCTGTTTTATGTTCTTCATTTCTTGCCTGCTATACTCATACATGTCATTTAAGCAGAAGATACAAGATTTGCCATAACACCATCAGGATCTAGAGGAGAATTGGGAATTTCTTCAATGTCAGCAGTCCTGATAAGATGTGGAATAATGACAAGTTACAATTCTCCTGACACCGAGAAATACAGTGGCCATCATATGCTATAATTCTGAAGGTCAGACAGCTCCAAGGCAGAGGAAGTCATTGGAAGGCAAAAGGTGATAGTAGAATGTACATTATAAAATGTTGGTGTGTATATGTTGGAGGTATCTCTACTATGCATCTTAATTGATGGGAATGGGTGTTTGTATATGAGGAGAGCGGGAGATGAGATTAAAAAGCTCCTGTTTGTAACCCCTACTATCTCACCCTACCTCTGATGCACACTGGTTCATATTCAAACTGTCTCAGCTCTATTCCAAAACAGTTCCCCCACTTCCAGCCACACCCAGTATAAGCACACCCTTCCATTCTTCTCTATTTTCTCCTTCCTTGTCTTCCTTTCACTCCCCTCCCTCTCCCTTCTGCCCCCAACTCTCAAGAGTCATTTGCTAAGTCTTAGGCAAAGTAAAAAGATGGTTGGGTTGTCACTTTGCCAAAGACTTAGCAAATGACTCTTGAGAGTTGAGGGTGCAAGGGAGCAGGAGGGGAGTGAAAGGAAGGCAGACTTATTTCAGGATTAATGTGTTAGGTCCTATAGAAAATGAGTAGGTGTAAAAGAGTCCATTTTGAATTTGAGGCTTTCATGAAATGTATTTCTAGGTTGGAAAGAGATCACAGATTCAGGATGTCCAAGGATGAAAAGTACTTTGGAAGGGAAAGTACTTGATAACTAGATATTTTTGTAGCAAATTGATGGGAAATATGAAATAGTATAGGTTCAATTCAGGATTGTCTGTATTTAATACCGATATGAAAATAAAATCTCTGGGGCTCCTGGGTGGCTCAGTTGGTTAAGCATTTAACTCTTAATTTCAGTTGAGGTCATGATCAGATGGTTGATGAGATCAAGCCCTGCATCAGGCTCTGTGCTGACACAGTGAGGATCCTGCTTGAGATATTCTCTCTCTCTCTCTCTCTCTCTCTCTCTCAATCTCAAAATAAATTAAAAAAATAAAAAATGAAAATAAAATAAAATCTTCACAGTACTCTAATATATAGTGATTTCCTGAAAAATTCTCTGAAAGAAGAAAAGTACTTTTGTGATTGCCCTTGTTTTATAACATTTATGACCTTTCTTAAATAGGACACTCCCAAAACATGCACATACACACAATGACTGCCTCATAATAATTATAGTGTTATCCCTTTCATACTTTCTCATGTTTAAAGAATAATATCTACACAGCATGTACTTCTAATACAGCTAAAGTCAAGTCAACATGCCTAAGTAGGGAAATGTTGATTAAAATTTTGGGGAGATGTGTCATTCCTATTTAAAAATGATGTCTAAAAGTGGTCATAGACCCTATACAAAGGGATCAATCTGAATCCTAGAAATCTGGAAGAAAATTTAGCCATTATCAACCTCAGTTCCTCTTCTTTTACATGTGAGTTTTCTGAGGCCTCTCAAGATTAAGTGACTTATTCCAATTTCTATAATCAGTTTTTATTTCAAGTCAAGAATATAGCTTTCCAATTTCGAATCTGATGCTTTCTTTTCTTTTCCATAAAAATGATTATTTTTGCTTTAAGCATTAAATTATCAAGTAGTGGGTAGATTCCTTGGGCATGTTGACTCTGTGATCTCTTGCAACTCAGGTGCACACTTAAAGGCCGTACAGCAGCTTGCATACAAGAGTCTTTATCTTGAGATGTTACAATACCAGCTCTAGAGTGCCCTTCCAGATCACATAAATCTCCCCAATTATACTGTGGAGTGAAAACTAGGTCAAGAGTCAAACCAACCAATTAAAGCAGATATTCCCCCCAGTCAAAACAACTATGTGGAATAACTGGAAAATTTCATGTCAAGAGTAAATAGAAATGCCTACTGAACACCTTGTACCAGCCCCTTTTGATTAATGACTTCTGTGCCTCTTGTGTTTGTGCCCACCTATCAAGGACCATAGTGCCTTCAGGAACTCACTGAAGTCTCTTTTAGACTTTGTTTCTGTTGTAAAATTAAAGGATTTGTCATCAGTCTACTTGAATATGTATAAACAAAGTGGAGAGTTGAAGTGCTGAGAGGGATTATTCACAACAAACAATACACATAGAATGAAATAGTTTGAAAATTGAGTAATCATTGTTTTGTTTCAGTTTTCCCTTTGCCAGAACTGAGAAAAGGAATCACGTTTGGTTTCTAATTGCATCTCATGGTAGAAAATATAGACAAGGGAAAACACATACATTAATTATTAATCTTAATTCCCCAAATTATATCAAGTTATTACAGGGGTGACCGGGTGGCTCAGTTGGTTGACCGTCCAACTTGGGCTCAGGTCATGATCTCACGGTTCGTGAGTTCGAGCCCCGCCTCAGGCTCTGTGCTGACAGCTCAGAGCCTGGAGCCTGCTTGGGATTCTGTGTCTCCCTCTCTTTCTGCCCCTCCCCCACTCATGCTCTGCCTCTCTCTCTCTCTCTCTCTAAAATAAGTAAACATTAAAAAAAGGTTTTTTTAAGCTAATACATTCCTCTGTTTTCATTATCATCACTCTGGTCCAAGTCATTAGCATCTCTTCCCTAGATTACTGAGATAACCTCTTAAGAAATCTCTCTATTTGCTCCATTTCAATCCATTTTTCACATAAAGGCTAAATATCTTTGCGAGCACCGAACTGCCTCAGTCCTCACAACAAACCTCTCTGCAGTTGGTTCTGCTAGTCTCGTGTTCTTACCTGAGACCTGAAGCACAGAAGGATGAAGTCACCAAGTTCACCCTGCTAGTAAGTGTCAGGGCTAGGGTATGACCTCAGGAGCTAGAGCCTGTAGCATCATAACTATTGTGCTCTGTGGCCTCTGTGGTATATTGTGGTTGCTACTAAGGCCATATTAAACAGTGACTTTGTGCCAGAGATAGTATGTGTGAGGGTTGGGGGCAGGGGTATAAAGATTAGTATAAAAACAAGCAGCTGCATGAATTTGGCACAACAGGTATAAAATTAGAAGGAGAAGCACTAGAACTGAGATTGCAAAGTTGGAGCTTATGAAGTTTACGAACCTTAATTAAAATGTCACTGATGTAGGTGCCAAAAAACATGAAAAGAATAATGTATGTTTGTTAATTGTCTTCTAGCTGGGGGAAGAAACTCAAGTAGATAATCAAGTGAGCAATGGGCATTTTACATTTTGATTAATAACCTTTTCCATCATCAAAAGACACTCATAAAAATATCTGGGAAAGAAAACAAGTAACTAGCTGCCTTCAATTCTCTGTGGATAAAAGGACAGTTTGTATTTCATACATGGTCAAATTTACTTGAGAGAGATACAGTATACAAGTATTAATCTGTTGGAAGCCTGGAAAATAACAATCAGATATGCTCAGTGATACAAAGTAATTTGGACATCACAGGCTTGTGTGGATGAGACATCATGTTTTATTCAGTTTATGCTGTTTGTTCAGACACTGTAAAATAATTTCAGAGAACAAAATGTAGTGTTCTAATTGGAAACTAATTGGCTATTCTTTTAAACTCTGTGCTGTACCTAAATCCTTAGGCGTTAATATTACAATTCAAATAAAAGGCAAAAATGAAGGCAAAACTTACCAAGGTTTAAAAGAAAATATTTTTTAAGAAGCAACAATAAGCACATTATCTACAGATATTGGTTTCCCTGAACAACAACGGAAGTTAAATAATATACAAATAACATTTAACTTCTTCCCAGGTGAAGTGTCAGGCACAGTGCTTGATATACACTATCTTATTTGAGTCTTAGGGACTGGTTATTATTATGCTTATATTCCAGTGGGAAAATTAAGGCCTTAAAGACTTAAATAAGTTTTACAAATATGCACAGATAGTAAGTGACAGAACCACTAGGAAAACTATTTGCTTATTTCCAAGCCCAAGTTCTTAATGAGTATGTCATACTTTTCCTTCCTTCTTTTCTTTGCTTCATTTCTTCCCCTTTTCTGAAATATTTATTGAAGAATCACCAAGGAAAATTATTATGGTATCATTGGGTCTCCACTCAACGTGAGTTCTTCCTACTTTAATATTTAATCATGTAGTTTTCTGGGCAACTGTTTATGTCTTAATTCTTTCACATTACTGAAGTGTCTACTAAGTACAGAGTACTTAGGTCAATATTTGGTCAATACTTTTTTAGTGTTTGTTTATTTTAAGAGAGAGAGTGAACACGTGTGCACAAGTGGGGGAGGGGCAGAGAGAGAGGGAGAGAGAAAGAGAGAAAGCATGAGTATCTCAAGCAGCCTCCACGCTGTCAGCACAGAGCCCAACGAGGAGCTCAGTCTCACAAACCGTGAGATCATGACCCGAGCCCAAATCAAGAGTCAGATGCTTAACCCACTGAGTCACCTAGGCGCCCCCTATTTGCTCAGTATTTGATCAATTAAGTGTTTTGCTTTTATATTACCTAACTGGGTGTTATTATGACCAGATATCAGCCTAACTAATACATAACGTTATGCATTCTTACCTTGATCTTTTCATTTTCATGAAAATTTTGAGGAGAGGCTTTACCTGAGAAATGCAATATAAGTGTTAATCCACACATTCTATAAACACTAGTGGCAATGCAAGACGTTCTCACTTTATTCCAGGAGTCAGTAGACTATGACTCACAAGCCAAGCCCGGGCCAGTAGTCACTGAGTTATGGAACAGTTACTTCTACCTCCATTACCTCTGCTAAATATACCTAAGAACTGCCTCCATCTGGGAGAGTCACAGTCAGGGGCAAGTTTGCTTTGTGTCTCAAAGTCAACAGCCATTACTGCATTATGCCTGTACATGTGCACACAAAGTCTCATTGCAAGTTAGCATGATAATAAAAAATCAACACTTTCATGTATCGTTACCTTTGCCTATGAGGCGGGAAAGGAGAGAGACTAACGGAACTCAATTTTTGAACATTTTCCAACTAGGTATCCTTCTTTTTGCGCACATATTCAGGGCATAGAACCAATAAGCCTACAAACCAGGGTAGGGCCAAGAAGTGACAGAGTGGAAATAAAGCATCCTCACTTACCCAGCTACAGTGCTAATCCATATTTGCTAACAGGTAAACTGTGGACTCAGAAGACAATTGTCAGTCCCTGATTTGTAGGCAACAGGGCTTATTGAACAGCCTAAATTTAGAGAAGCACAAACTTAAAATGATTTTTTTCCCTCCAATCATTGCAAAATGCTCTGAGGAGCATCCCTTTCCAATGCTGATGTCATTTAGGACAGACTCAAGAGCTTTCTAGCCGCTTCCACTTATTAAAGGTACTAGTAATGCTCCGTTTCCGGCTTTGATTTCACAAGCAGGGCATACCTCAGATTCTCTTCTCTTCCTAGGCCCTTGCTGACATGAGCACTTGGAAGGGGGAAGGCAGGGTATTCCGGGTTGCCGCTCCCCCAGGTTATGTCAAATAGGAGGGCTAGAGAAATGTGAGGTCTCATCTGATTTCATGTTTTACGATGGCCGCTTGCTCAGTGTGGTCCCACTTGGTACTAGCGGCCGCCATCCATGAGTCTTGTACATACAGCTTCACTGTTTTCTCACAAGTGCTCTCAGCTTCACCTTCTATCCCTTCTGTTTTCCAAGGGCCTTTTGAGAGGGAAATCTTAGTTTCTTTCCCACCCTACGTGGTCTCCAACTGCCCTTCTCAATATTACGTCTCCTCGCTGATCTGCCATATTGCTAGTTTCACAGCTCATTTTCCCTCTTCTATATTCCATGATCTATAGCATTTGGGAACCACTAAAGTCTTGTTCAGTTGTCTCCAAAGACTACCCCTTCCCAGGATCACTGTATGACTGTACCTACCAACTCTGCTACAATAAGCTGTTCAATATGTCCCAGACCACCTCAGGTTTCTCTAGGACGTAAGTGTTTCCTATTTTATTAGCATCATGCTTTTCCTGACACTCGAGGCTTTCCCACAAACTCACTCACCACATTGGGCTGTGTTCTTCTGGTAACACCAGGGTAGTCAGCTGATTGTACTGCTCAGCAAGTATCTAGCAGGGAGTGAAATGCCGGTCTCTTCTTCACTCATAGAGCTCCCCTATAGAAGTTGGTTGAAGGAGGAAAGAGGCTCTTCATTCATGCCTAATCTGTAGAACAGGATGGGGCACAATGAAGAGAATATCTGAAATTCCCTCCGGGTGAAACACAGCATATGCATTTCTTCTGAACTTGGGGCATATTGTGGAATGGCCTGGTCACAGTACAAATACCTGAGTACTTCACTAAATCATGCTTTTCAGAGAGAGATAATGTGAATTCAGCCAAAGGGTTACTTTAATAATGTTAAAAAGGAAGATTGTATCATTTAGCCACCTTGTTTTTCATAAGCCATCAACCATTTCTAATGTTAATTGTTTGTGTTGTAACCCCCAGAGAACGTCCTCAATTCCCAACGCATGTTAAATAACCATTGCATTTGATTTTACTTGACCACTCTGCTTAGATTGATACTCAGAGTATTTCCTTAAAAAATGCTATTTAAAACCCCTTCAAACTATGTCTACTTCATCTCATCATCTGCCAGGAATGCTTTTTTTTTAAATATTAATCTTGGAAGTTAATTTTGAGTTACCCATTTTTTCATTCAACCAACATGCGATGATACCTCCTGTGTAACAAGCACTGGGCTTGGCTCAGGGGTGCAACATTGACCAGATAGCTCCACTGCCCTTTTAGAGCCTACAGGCTAGTTGGGGGGGGGGGGGCGCGGAGGCAGGGATGCACAGCAAAACAAATACAAATATTACAGATTGTGATAAGCCAAGAAGGAAATATACAAGGTGCTATCGCAGAAGATAACTGGGCTGGGACCCTTTAAATATGGAAATTAGGGAAGAGCTGTCTGATGCAGTGATGTTTTAGCTAAGATGAGAATTGTGGGAAAGAGGCAGTCAGGTGAAGGGCAGACAGAATTGTATTCCAGGTTTAGGGAAAGCTCTTGGTGAGGCTTCGGTGTGTACAAGGGTATGCGATTTGTTATTCTAGGAAATGGCAGAGGGCCAAGATCACCAGTGCTTATTGATAGAGGGAGAGACTCATGTAGGGTCTGAGAGGCCCTACCTAAAGGATTTTGTTTATATTCACAGTTCAGTAAGAAACCATTGAAGTATTTAAACACAGAAGTAAAATTAAATAATTAAAATTTTAAAAGACTCCTCTGATTTCTCAGTACAAAACAAATTATAGGAAACACCGGTGAGAGCACCAAGACAGTTAAGAGTCCATTGCAATTGACCCACAAGAAATGTTGGTGATTAGGACAAGGATGGTGACAGAGAGACAGGGAGAGATGGATATACTGAGAATTATTTTTATAGATCGTAAAGCCAGGATTTGTTAACAGATTAAATATAAGTGATGAAATGGGCGCCTGGGTGACTCAGTTGGTTAAGCGTCTGACTTCAGCTCAGGTCATGATCTCGCTGTCCGTGAGTTTGAGCCCCATGTCAGGCTCTGGGCTGACACCTCAGAGCCTGAAGCCTGCTTGGGATTCCGTGTCTCCCTCTCTCTCTGCCCCTCCCCTGCTCACACTCTGTTTTTCTCTGTCTCTCAAAAAATAAAATAAAATGTTAATAAAAAATAAATAATATAAGTGATAGAAAAAAGAGAAATCAATAATGACTTCTAGGGTTTGCAGGGGAGAGAGGCTTCTGTTTTCTCTTTTATTTAGTTTTTCTTTTCTTTTCTTTCCTTTTTTTTTTTTTTTTTTTTTGGATTGACCACATGAGTAAGTGGTGGCACTCTTTATTGATGATTAAAAAGACAGAGAGTGGATCAGTGAGTTGAGCACCGATTTCAGCTCAGGTCATGATCTAGGAGTTCATGAGTTGGAGCCCCACGTCGGGCTCTGTGCTGACTGACAGCTCAGAGCCTGGAGCCTGCTTTGGATTCTGAGTCTCCCTCTCTCTGCCCCTCCCCCACTATGTGTTTGTCTCTCTCTCTATCAAAAATAAATAAACATTTAAAAAAAATTATTTAAAAAAAGAAAGAAAGGAAGACCTGGCTGACAAAGCCAGGATGAATCTGCAGTTCCACTTCAGATGTATTTATTTAGGTGTATCTGAGACACGCAAGAGGAGATACCCAATAAATGTTTGGATACTCAGCCCTGGATCCCAGAGGAGAGGTCTGAGCTGAGATGTCACTGTTGACTTTGTGAGTATTCAGATCCTATGTAAGGTCATCAGAGTAAATAAGACCACCTGGAGAATGAGTAAAGGAAGGTGGAGGCTAACATTTAAATATTTACAGTGAAAATATGTAAACATTGAAGTACTGGGAGGGAAAGCAAGACAATCTAAGAGAGGAGTCAGCTAGATAGATATTCATCAAGGGAAAAGTTTGTGTTTTCCACCGTGGCAGTTTTGAGGCAGCTGCAAAAACAAACAGCATTTCACTACGCATAGGGAGATGGATGAAAATTGAGGAAGGGAAACAACGCATATCAATAAACATTTGAAGCTAATTTACAGTGAGAGGAAACAGAGAAATGAGGTACTTTGGACCAAGGGAAGAACTTTTTGTTGGGTTTGTAATCTTTTTAGTTGTTTATCTCTTTAAGAATCTATTTGAAAGATAAGAGATTTTAGGTTGGGGTGCCTGAGTGGCTCAGTCAGTTAAGCATCTGACAGGCTCAGGTCATGATCTCGTTGTTCGTGAGTTCGAGCCCCACATGGGGCTCTGTGCTGAACTCAGAGCCTGGAGCCTGCTTCAGATTCCACTCTCTGATCATGCTCTGTCACTCTCTCTAAAAAATAAATAAACATAAAAGAAAAAAAGATAAGAGATTTTAACTGATATTATATGAAGGTAGTCATAGTGTAGTAAGGAGCAAAATTATCAACATCTCAGGTAAAAATCAAAGGGAGAACCAGACCAGTGAAGTTCTTAAGACAGAGTTAGGCATAAAGTTGACTGACACACAAGTATTGATTTGTCTTTGATAGAAGGATCAACTTCCTCAATTTTAATGGAATAGAACAGGGTAAGGATTTCATAATTCCAAGAAGGTTTATACATTTAATGCTACAAAGATGAGAGAGTTACCAATCAATTAAATACTTTGATTATTTAAGAAAGCTCTATCCTGTGTCTTGAGGGTAAGAGCGAGTTCCATTCTTCTTTTGTATTTCAGTTATATTTTATTCTTACATTTTAGGTTAGGCTGAAACTTCTTTCCTGTTAGCAATATGGTGTTTTGACAGTTAGAAAATGAGAAAGAATAGATTGCACATGTAATGCAATGTACAACACATGTACAAGCTGGTTGATGAATATAACTTGTCATTTAGCATCTTCCATCTTCTGGTAAATTGAATGTCTCTACTGCTACCCGAGCTCAATGACAGCCCTCTTCTAAGATGAATATTGCTTGAGAGGTCAACTGGAGAAAACTTTATCTTTCAAAAATAAGCAGTTCTCCTTAAAAGAACAGTGTTAATTACCATATAAAACCCAGTCCTTTCAGGGAAGCCTGGATGGCTCAGTCAGTTAAGCATCCAACTCTTGATTTCAGCTCAGGTTATGATCTCACAGTTCATGAGTTCAAGCCCCACACGGGACTCTGAACTGGCAATGCAGAGTCTACTTGGGATTCTCTCTCTCCCTCTCTCTCTGCCCCTCCTCCACTCATTCCCTCTCCCTTTCTCTCTCAAAAATAAATAAACATTAAAAAAAAAGAACAATGCTTCCAATATATAATAATAACTATGACTTGTTTATTGGGATAAACAACCTGTAGCACATATGCAATATATTACATGTATGTAATAAACATACACATACAAGTGTGTGTTCTATGTTTGTATATATATATATATATGTTTGTGCATGTATATATATATATATGTGTGTGTGTGTGTGTATTAGTATATTTTATAGATAGCATGCATATACACATATGCTATTAGTATAACCTGTAGCTAAATAATGTAATTTTATAGAAATAAATGTGTTAGGCATACTTAATAATTAGCCTCAACTGCACAGTAAATCTAGGACACCAAGAAATATAGGCAAATGTTTTCTAAGAATTTACAGTTTTAAACGAGAGATAGTGAAGTAAACAATTGCTTACAAGACAGTGTAATCAGTTCTTCATGAAAGGATGTTTAAAGTACCCAAGTCACAACTACAAAACCCCCCTACAGAACCTTCTAGAAGAAGTGATCTTGGAGATATATTTTGAAGGATGCATAGATGGTGAGTGGATATAAAGGAGTCCTAGCACATTTTAATAAGAATAATATATCCAAAGGTGTAAGATAATGGCAATATATGATAGCTGAAATTGACAGCCATTTAAAATGACTGGAGTCGCCTGGGTGGCTCAGTCGGTTAAGCGTCCGACTTCGGCTCAGGTCACGATCTCGCGGTCCGTGAGTTCGAGCCCTGCGTCGGGCTCTGGGCTGATGGCTCAGAGCCTGGAGCCTGCTTCCGATTCTGTGTTTCCCTCTCTCTCTGTCCCTCCCCCATTCATGCTGTGTCTTTCTCTGTCTCAAAAATAAATAAACGTTAAAAAAAAAATTTTTTAAATGACTGGAGTAAAATGAGTGGAGTATAATTGATTTTGCTTCAAACAAATTTAGATATTTACCATGACATCTAACATGTATAATAAATTCATTAATTCATAGCAGAGTTTAGATACTAAATACTATTAAGTAGCAATTAGGTTAACTACTAGAAACTGAAAATTTGGTAGTTTAACAAAGGCAATGAAAAAATAATTGAAACTTACAAGTCCAACACTACAATATTTACAAATATCAAGCTCTTCTAAATTAGAATCCTTTGCCAAGCTAAGTATACCAGTTCTAAATTTTGTGTCCATCTGAGGTTTGCTTGAGCCATATAAGATCTAAAGATCTGGCCTTAGTTAGCCTCAGTTCCTTGTCAGACATTATTACTGCATTATTTACAATGATTGAGATATGATTGCTTTTTTTCCACAGATTTGGCAATGTGGAGGCTCTTTGGAGATTGTGACTTGCTCCCATGTTGGTCATGTTTTTCGGAAGGCAACTCCCTACACTTTCCCTGGTGGCACTGGTCATGTCATCAACAAAAACAACAGGAGACTAGCAGAAGTTTGGATGGATGAATTTAAAGATTTCTTCTATATCATATCCCCAGGTAAACAATTCTAATATCTTTCTTCATCTGCAGGGAAAGATAAAATATTAAACATGCTAAATATGTGTTTCATTATTGCTACTATTCCACCGGTTTAACTAAAATGTATTTTATCACCATAATATTACAGAAAATCGTATTTGAGAAGGTAGTACTATGAAGTCATTTTTCATCTCAAATGAGAAGGACTATACTTATCTCAAATGGCTAAATATTCCTTTTTCTTTCTTTCTTTCTTGGCACAAGTATTATGCCAGAAAAGTGGAGTAAGCAGAGAGATCTAAATTTAATTAATATGTATCAGCTCAATTTAAGAAAAAAAAAATTTTTAAAGAAGTAAGCCTTTATTTCCTTATTTCCCAAATAAAGTTGGATAAGTTGGCAAGAAATTTTGTTAACATTTAAACAGAGATGTTCCCTACTGCCTAAATGATTTCCTAAAGATATAGGATGGTAAGTTACACAGATATAAAACTTTATCATTTTAAAGAATATTAAATGATGTAGTAAATTACTCATTAATAGATATGTAGAAAAGCATAATATAGGATACTAAGATATTATCCTACTTTAGTTACAAAAAGTAGATATGGAGATAGAGGTAAATGTAAGCTATCACTGGATAATAGGATTGTGAATAATTTATTCTTTTCCTTATATCTTTTTAATTTTTTAAAATAAAACATAGCATTTACTGTTAAATTTATTTGAAATGAGTTTAAAGGGAAAACATATTTTAATAAAGAATTTAAAAATTGTTTTAAAGAACGTTACTAGCCATTAAAAAACAAGAAAAATATAAAGTGTGAAAAAAAAATCCCATACCTGAGTGGAGTGATTATGAATGATTTTATTTTTATAATTTTCTAGAATTTTCCTAATAGCTGTATTACTTATTTAAAAAAACAACCTCTGAGACATTGCGTTGTTTTCTGAGGAAGTAACATGAGACATTATGAGAAGATACAAACAAGGAGAAGACATAGGGGCCTTCAATATCTCAAAGTTTAGACAAAGAGACAGAAACATAAATTAATACAATGGGAATTCAACTGTATTGATAAAATAATTTTTTAAAATTCTATTTTGATCGTTTATGCATAGGCCTTGTGGTCATCAATGTCATCAACTTGTAACCCACAAGAATACCAAAAATTCATGCTTACATCTTCTCTCCTACATTATAATCTATTGAACGGTTTGGAAACACCAGTTTAGGTTCTGACAGGCTCTGATTTCTGAAAGTATATATGCGGCTGTGAAAATTCTTCTTCTACAGATAAAGGGACAATGAGCAGTATGAACTTCCTTATTAAGATCCAGTATTCCTATAGAAAAGAAAAATGAGAGCAATGCATGTGTAAATGTGTGATTAGGTGAAGGATTTTTCTTGCACATTTTCAAGCCTCTTCCATGTCGAGAAGCTATTGTCAGGAACACTATTTCACGCATAGATGTATTTCTCTTAACAGTAGAAAGCCAGTCCAGATATTCAGAGTCGCATTTGGCAAGAACATGTAAAATTCGTAGCAAGGCAGTGACATTTATATAACCTTTTCATTTTCTTTTGATAATGCCTTCTGAACTCAAATCATTACTTGTAGAAATATATAAGCTCAAATACGAAGAAAGGAGTAGTGGAAGAAAGAAATGTGCCATGTGTGATTATATACAACTTCTATTCAGGAATAGAAGTATTTGAGAATAATTGCAACCATGTGTATTGTAGTCACCCATGATGAATATTATTTGTAAAAAGCAATGTGTTAGATTTTGTATAATTTCCCATTGAGTGAAAAAGGCAGATAAATAGTAGAACCATTTCTCAAACTGTAATGAAATGAAAGCCTTAGAGTTTAATGGGTAAAAAGGAACACTTGCTTTCTGGAACTATTGACTTTATGTTACTCAACAGGGACTGTTTGTATATTCTGGAAATCGTCATTATCATTTGGAAGCTTATTGTTCTTATGAAATGGGCTTATTTAAATCCAAAAAGGTATTTTGGGAAGCAGGAAAAGGACATTTGGGGAATACGCTGAAAATATCTAGGAACTTCTTAAGGGCGTTTGCGTTTTTGTATGTCTCTGAGACTGTCAGCGTGGCCAAGCATGGAACCTGCCTGCTGTAGTATGGGCAAGAAGGAAAAACCAAAAACACAAAACAATAAATTGCTTCTCAGTGAAAAAGGAAAGGCAGTAAGCTGGAAACTAGAGTTGGATGTCAAAAACAGTTCTAGCCCTAGACAGCTTTCAGATCATCCAAAAATAGATAAAATGTGTTTTATTGGGGGAATCAAGACTCTGTCACTCGTATGGTGGTGAGCCTTTTTTGAGTGAATGACTATTTTAGTCATTACTGATCGTCTCTGATACTCTTAAAATCAACA
>NW_026057584.1:75634156-75839903 GCF_023721935.1 Panthera uncia | reverse complement strand
TTGTGAAGAGAGAAGGTGGTGTATGGGGATAGCAGAGAGATCCATGCGTGCACACCTACACTTAGACTTACATCCTTTACTCTGATATACATACACGCACACAAACACACACATGTATTTATGAAAAACTCTAAAAAGCTTATATTGAATTCTGTTTAATTCTCAAAACTTCCTTAATAAGCGGGCTAAGGAAAATGTTATAATGCTTTCTAGAAGGACCTTTATGTATCTATTAATTTTCCCAAGATGTTTTGTGAAGAGACTCCCATTTTTTACACCCAAGGCTTCTATTAAAAAAAATCTTGTTCTCCTCTTACACAGCTGTTCAAAGGGTGATCTTTAAGTGCTGAGCCTTTATGAATTGAATTCTGACAACTTTGTTTCCTTCCAATATACTCTATAAAATACTGCCTGTTTTATTGGTTGGTTTCGTGCTTCAGCTCTGTCTTGAAAAGACTGGGTATTCTTTCTCTCTCAAAAGTGTATTCCCTATAGTTTTAATACCACAGCCAATCCATTATTACCGTGTACCATATTGTTCTCTATTGTCTCTTTATCCATAGTAGTTCAGAGACGTGTAGTTACAGTGTTTAGCAACTTTCCTGTCATTTTACAGTCCTAGAAAAACTGTGTGTTGAATAATTAGAAGAACCAATGAGTGACTAAAGGGAATGACCAATGCACTTTAAAGGGAAGCCACTTTTGTTTCTTCTTTTCTACTGAATTCTCCATGGATGTCTGATCTGTGCCAGACTCCTCACAAGAACTGCAGCACATTGGAAGCTTTTGTCCCCCTTCCCTGACCTAACCCCTGAGTAAAGACCCACTTCTCTGATCTAACCCCTGATTTAGGACCCACTGATAAGAGGGAAATGAAAGGTACTCTTCATATATCTGTGATGTATTATAGGTACTTATAGGTACTTAAAGGTACTCTTCATATATCTGAGTTTCCTCTCCGAAAAGAAGGTTCCATTGGTTTACTCGTGTTCTTAGGGAAATATGATTACACCATAACTATAGACACACACAGTAATATAATCCTACCTTCCAGGACTAATATAAAAGTCTAACAGGCACGATTTAGGCAAACAATAGCATTCTGCAATAGAGCAGCATAGTATAAGAGCCCATAAGCTTAAAATATGACTACTTTTACACATGTTGATTTTTATTTTTCTCATGGCCCCCATTAATTTAAAGTTAAAATGGGATGTATAGATAACTATGTATGTGAATTACTTTATCTGACTTTTTTGCAAAATATTTACTGTACATCCTAATTGTCTCAGCCTATGCCCATCAGCCATTGGCAATATTGATAGAGCTAGCTGTATCTAATTATGGCTCCCAAATGGGTATATGAATGAAGAATAGAAATACTTTGAAATAGTGTTGAAGAATACATTTTGAACACTTGTTTAGTTTGCTTTCTGGCTGCCTTTTTGAGGATGCAAATACTAAAGCATCATTGATTTTTAAAGCCCTGTAGGCTCTTAAAGTCTGAGGCAGTTTTTACTAGTAATTGGGCTGTTACAGCTGGAGGCAATGTGATTGTCCTAGCAAATCCTTTGAAATGAAGTGATGTCAGCAGAAACCACTCTTCACAGAGCAACCCATTATAAATGCCCACATTTTTTTCCTATCAGTCACAGGTAAAAAGCTTAAGAACTTTAAAATACAGTGTAGTCATAACACTAACCATGTATTTGAAATGCTGGATGCTCTATAAATATTGATTTTCTTTTGGGGGGAGATAGATTTCTAACTGTGCATCAAAGGACATGGTGATTAGAAGAAGCTGTCCTTATGTAACCTCCAGTTGTTCTTCGTTTTCTTTTTTTTTTTTTTTAATTTTTAAGGTTTATTACTGTTTCAGAGACAGAGAGACAGAGCACTAGTGGGAGAGGGGAAGAGAGAGGGGGAGACACAGAATTGAAAGCAGACTCTAGGCGCTGAGCTGTCAGCACAGAGCCCAATGTGGGGCCCGAACTCACAGATGGTGAGATCATGACCTGAGCTGAAGTCGGTGGCTCAACTGACTGAGCCACCCAGGTGCCCCTGTTCTTCCTTTTCTTAATGAACCTCTTGTGCTCTTGTTTTGAGCAGACACAAATTGAAAATAGAATTTAAAGATCCCCCAAACATACCTTTAAAGGTATTTATATGTGACTGGGAAAACAGCTTAGTTTCCTTCGGCAATTCTGTAGCATTTTGATCTGTATTCCAGATAAACAGAAACCTCACATTTAGCAACACATCCTTGAACTTATTTTGAAGGTTAACTCTATCGGTTAACCTTTTAAAAATACTTTAGAAAAGTCGGTTCATCAGAGGCAGCCTTTGTTAGAAGCATCTTTGCATCATTATGAAAGTTTAAGATGTATGTTCCTTTCTATCTCTTGAAATTTTTATCTATGAAATCCCAATGTTTATCAGCATGCTGGTTTTTTGAAGATACAATATTTAATAACCAGCCCTTTGAATGTAGGTCCTAATTTCTTTTATGAGTCATAAAAATGTGGTTCCAGGCCGATTTCATGAGCACAGGTTTTGATGTTCTCCACAAAATATGCAGCATGCATATTTTTTTAAATAATAGTCCAGGGATATCAGTTTTTGGTTGGGTTAACATGAATTCATCTCTAAAGAGTGTGGCAGTTCTGAACATAAAGCACATTTGCACCTGTGAATTTTGTATTTTTATTAATAAACACTTCTTCAGCAGCACCAACCATGTTCTCACCAAGTGCATAGGATATCAGGAGGAGGAAATTCTAAATCATTTTAATATGCTTTATTGTAATAGCACATAATTCATGTATCTGGTTGATACTATGAAATGCTAAATGTGGAAGAAAGGAATGACGGCTATACTCAATATTGTTGGTATTGTGGGTGGAGAGATGTTTTTCCTTGCTACAATTAATTAAAGACACTAGGTCAATTTTTATTGTTGGCATTTTATGGGTATTTATTTGTGTTTCTTTTATAATAATGATATTTTCATGCTTCTGTCTTCATTGGGTAGGTATTTATTAAATTCCTGATCTGCACCGTGCCAGGTAGGGAGGGTACAAACATAGAAAAGATGTTGCTTTTGCCTTTAAAAAGTGAACTGCCTACATCATCACATTTAATTAGTTTAAATGAAAAATGAAATTAAGTGCTTAGTACATGGGGAACATGCTGTCAAGATTTAAAAGGGATACTTATGTGAATGACCAACATTCTCCTTGACTTCTACTCTCACTCATAAGCATCAAAATCAAATTAATCTCTAAGTCTTTTCTCTTCTACCTGCTAAGTTTTCTCAAATCCGTTCAGTTATTCTCGTTCTTGCAGTCATCTCAAATCCAGAGAAACTCCTGACCATCCTGATGGGTCCTCCTGCCTCAAAGCTTTGCCCACTTTTCACCCACTTTCACCATGTTGCTCGAGGACACTCCTGAAACTAAATTTCATTTGATCTCTCACTTACCTACCAAACTTTTAATGACTTAACAGAAAGTCAAAAATCTGGAATGTGGCCAGATCTGATGCTCACCCAGCCTTTCGTCCTCTATCTTCAACCCTAGCTTTCCACACACCAACCATGTGGAACTAAAGTCTCAACATGTTCCCTCCAGCTTTTAGAGTTTTGCATATGTCTAACATAGTATTTGATGAGTTAATAGTATTTGATGAGTTAATGAGTGAGTTTACCTCTGCATAAAGTGCCATCATCATCCACCAACATTCATGATTCATGTGTAATGTTTATTAGCATTTTCCCGGGAATTCCAATGGCCTCCCCTGTTGTAGTATTTATGCATTTTTAAAGTATTTCTTCCCTCCACTAAGCTGGGTGAATAAAGAGACTATATTTGTTGTTTGGTTAGTTGATTGGTTGGTTGGTTTTGTTTTTAGAGTTCATTGAACTCAATTTTTTCTTATTATATTTGTCAGAGGCAAAATATATGTTTCAGTCACCACTGCTGTTTCCCCCTACTCCAAAATAACCCTCTGTGAAGCATTTGATGCCTATCCTTCAAATCCTTTTCCTATGCATTTGTATACATATATAGACATATATACATATATTAAGTAAATAAGATCATATAATAGATACTGTTTTAATTTCCTTTCTTTTAACTATATAGTTTGTCCTATAATGTTTTACACAGAATTCACATAAGATTATATCATTCTACCTTGAAACTAAATAATACTGTACTGCATGGATATATCAAAACTTATTTAATCATACCCATAGTGACAAACATTTGTCGGCTTGTGGTTGTGTGTTATTATAAGTTACAGAAGCGTTCTTGAAGCAGTATCTTTTGAACCTGGTAGGATTTGTCTAAACAACATAGCAACCTAAAAGAGAGTTGGTAGCAGACTACCTGGATTATTTCAGGTCCTGGCTCCACATAACCCCTCTCTGTATTTACTTAACTTATCTGCACTTAGTTTCCTTACCGTAAATGAGAATTATAATAATTGGGCCTTCCACATAAAGATTTTTGAGACTTAAATGACAACTAGATATATAAGGCATTTTGGACAATGCTTGGCAACATTAAACACTCAATTAGTGCTAGATATTTGTTATCATTAGCCAGGTATATTCATACAAGTAGATTTAGTGAATCAAAGAATATGTACATTTGTATTTTGGTAGAAATTTTCAAAACTTCCATCCAAAATGATTGTAACCATTATTCCATCAACGGTTCTTGAGCACTTATAATATGATATCACCACTCTAGATTTTTAATACTTTTTATTTTTGCATAGATATGTGTGTGCACATATATATGTGTATATTTATTTATATTTGCATATAGAATTAATACATATCTAGTTTCTTTTCTCATATTGCTACTAGGTATGAACATCTTTTTTATTATTACCTGGATTTCTTCTTTTTATTCATAACTTTTGTTCACTTTACTATTGGATATCTTTTCCCTTTTATATATTCATAGATCTTTATGTATTTTTGTAACCAATATTTTGTATGTTATATACACTGAAAGTATTTTCTCCCAGACTGCACATGTTGTAACTTTTTTGTATATAAAAATATATCTTAAAAAAGAATTTAATTGTTGAAGTGAAATCTGGCTGGCTTAACCTTTATGGTTTTAGAGATTATTTTGTGTTAAAACAGACCGGCAAATTTTAGGTACCCCACTAATGTTTGTTGAGAGATTTAAGTTTGAGGTTAGTAAAATGTGCAGGATTTTTTTTTAAGTAGTCTGTGATCTCTCTGGGCAATAAATGGAAGTAGAATGCTAGAATCCGATAAGTATTCTTATGCAAAGTATTATCATCTTTATGCATGGAACATAAATCAAAGTATTAGCTTCAATAGTTACATCAGCTATAGCTAGTTAATCAGTTATAACAGTTAAAATTTTAAATATATCTATTAAATGATTATATCAGTTCCCATTACAGTAATCATTTCCAAATATCTTGAATTGTATTCATGGTCCATAAAATTAATAAACAGATGATATAAATAATGTTTATTGAATGCTACAAAAATATTGAATTTGAACAGTAAGGGTGGATCATTGTACCCTCAGAGTCTTTGATTAACCAATCAACAACTCAGATAATTAGTCCCTGAAATAATTTTATCATTACCAAATCTGAGTAGTTTCAAGTATTTCTAGAGTGAATAAATATTACTTAAGCTCTAATATAGATTTATTCACATAATTATCACTACCTCCTAGGATTTAGATATCAAAATTATTCATATATTTAGTTTTTGGTTCATCTTTAAATGAAAAATGTATAGCCCTTAGTCTAATCAGTGTGTGTGTGTGTGTGTGTGCGCGCAACTTCTGCAATATTCTGAAGTTTCCAGTAAGTAAATTCTACCTCATTTAGATTGGATGCTCATGATTAATTTTCATTTCCTTAAAGCTTGTTCAACGAGTCAGAATAGGACATTACAATGTTTTTCAAATTGGTGTAAATGATCAAGAACACTTGTATAAGATGGATGGATTTTTACTCTCAGAAGTTGGCCAAGAGTTTTTATTGATGTAAGAGCATTAAATATGGATCAAACATGATTCAGGTGCATACAGAGGTTTTCCCATACCTACTTTCATCTTGTGATCTTCAGAGTGCCCCAATTTTACTATATAATTTTAGCATAACTAAAATTGAACAGCTTAACACTTATATAATCAATTACATTAAATGTCGATTCTAATTCTTACCTCAGTTGAAGAGCTCGTTCTGACACTCAGCACAGTCATTTACATAAAGTTATTGGCGGTCAGATGGTTACAAATTGCAGATTTCTTTTCTTTTTTTTCTCAAATTGCAGATTTCTTGTTTTAAAGGCTCTCAGGCTAAGTCCCCTGCATTAGGTGTTCTGGTAGATTATCTTTACCTGGATTTCTATGTTATCATCATTTTTAGCTGTTTTAAATAACAATTACTTATTTATATATACTCTTAGGAGAGTGAGCAGAGTCAAAGATAACTTTTAGAGAATTAGGAAACACAGTCTTTTCTAGATCCAATAATGATAGAATGTGGATTAAACTCAGTGTGCTAAGTTGAGGCTCTTTAGAATAATTCTTGGCAAAAATAAAACAATACAAAAAGGAACTAGCCACATGCTAGCCTACCAGACATTAAATACTAATGACATTGGGTGCCTGGATGGCTCAGTCGGTTAAGTTTTTGACTCTGTTTTAAGCTCAGGTCATGATCTCACAGTTTGTGGGTTTGAGCCCCGCATCAAACTCCATGTTGACAGTGTGGAGCTTGCTTGAGATTCTCTCTCTCCCTCTCTCTCTGCCCCTCCCCTGTTCAGTCTCTATCTCTCTCTCAAAATAAATAAACACTTAAAAAAAAAAAACTACTAACGATAGATTACCTTAGCATCCTAATAATTTACAGTCTTTTGGGAGTAGCTCTCCTTTAGCGTGTTAACACAAATTATCTAGAAAATAAAAACTACTTTTAGTAGTTATCTTTATTCAATGAGGTTATAAGTTAAGGAGAGCTTTGCAGCTAATCGTTGGTAGAAAAGAATGTGGGGCAATAGTTATAGGCCAGAATGGAAAGGTGATTTAGACAGGGTGAGAGTTTTGCAAAGGAAAGTAGAAACAATTTCTGAAAAGGTAAGATGCCTATTTAACAAATAGGCCTCTTGCATGCTTTCACCAGAAGCAGCATTAATATGAAGTAGTTATAGTTAATGTGGGGTTGTCAGTGCCTTAAGACCGGTGGCCACCATATTGACAACCATCTCTGAGCCCCCAGATGTGAAAGCTCTACTTTAGACCATTTGCACACATACACATAGATTTATTAACACATAATCAATGAGGTAAGTAGTAATTCTGTATTAATTGCCTACAAGTATTGATGTTTAAAAAAAATTTTTTTTACGTTTATTTATTTTTGAGAGACAGAGAGAGACAGTATGAGCAGGGGAGGGGCAGAGAGAGAGGGAGACACAGAATCAGAAGCAGGCACCAGGCTCCGAGCTGTCAGCACAGGGTCCAACACGGGGCTCGAACCCACGAACCGTGAGATCATGACCTGAGCCGAAGTAGGACACTCAACTGACTGAGCCACACAGGTGCCCCATAGAAGTATTGATGTTTTAATTGCAAGAGACATGAACAAAAATTAAGAGATTATTCTTTTTTTAATGTTAATTTTTGAGGAAGAGAGAGAGAGTGTGTTAGAGAGAGGAGGAGGGGGAGGGACTGTGAGAGGGGGACAGAGGAGCCAAAGAGGACTGTATGCTGATAGCAGAGAGCCCAGTGTGGGACTTGAACTCACTAACTGTGAGATCATGACCTGAGCCGAAGTTGGATGCTTAAGCCACCCAGACACTGCAAGAGATTGTTATATTTTACAAATAGATTTAAAGTGACAAAACAATGAAGATCTCAGATTAGCATTTATCGTTGGTTAGTTTGGCTGAGCAAGTTAAATTTTAAATAATACATGATATTAGCAATTTGAATTAAGGCATATTCTAAACATGGAAATAGCGATAAAATATATCTAACAGCTAAACTTTTCTAATGTATATTGTTGAAAATAAGATAAACGAAATTACAGTGATGCTGTTCTTATGACTGAAAGTTATTCTGTCAGAATTGTCATTACTAAATGAGCTCCATTGTGACATTATTTTAATTTTTAAACTGTTTTGTATTATAAACTGCACATTTTTGGCACAACATCTCAGTTAAAAAATTTTTGAAAACTTAGGAATTTTTCACAACTTAGTAATTTAGGAAATTCTATTCTTTCAGCACAATTTAATTATATTTCCAATAAAAAATTCTTATTGGAATTAAAGAACATAGATCTCAAGTGTCTGAATAAGTTATTTAATTGATCAAAATGAACATTCCAAATTAGATGTAACTATATGTAACTAGCCTTCGATCTATGATATATGAACAACAGTGGAAAGAAGGGGGGGCTTTGATTGAGAAATAAGGTAGGAGAGGGTGCAATGTTTTTACTAAAAGGGGATATTATGTGGAAAAGCTTAGGCATTTGTATAGATTCAGAAGATAAGAAATTATAAGCAGACAATTTTAAGTTCTCGACCAAGAAGCTTTCCAGAAATATAATGAATTGATTTGCAATGCAATGAGTTTCTTGTCTATGGAAATATTCAAACAGAGCCTAGATGTCTGTCTTTTAGAGACGCTTTAATGAGAATTGAGTAAGAGGCTGGATTTCGTTATCTGAGAAACTTTCATATCAATGAATAAAAACACATTATATTTATTAGCCCCTGGTTTAAAATTGAAAAAAAAAGCAGATTTCAACTCAAAATGAAAAACTTCTAATAAATTTTTCAACCATGTACAGGAAGTCTTGAAAAAGGATAACTATATGTCCTTGTTTATTTGGGACAGTCATGGTGCATATCTGTTATCTGGGCATGATTATTAATAGCGTCCCCTTTCACTCATAACACTGTCCTGATTTGAACAACAAATTATTTAGTCATTCTACTTATAAAGCATTGAGTAAATTGTATGTGGAAGTGACTGCCTCTGGAAGGGTCTAAGTGGACTGATAGAAATAGCAATCATTATGGCATTGAGCGGGACAAGACTTCTATGCGGGCAGATTCTTGTCTTACCAAAATCTAGAGAAAATCCCTAAGTGTTTCAGACTTTTGAACTACCAGTTTCTAGTAAATGCTCTAGTTCTGTGACCTCTCTGACACCCAAAATAAATGCCCTTCCTTGAAATTCTATCCACAAAGATATGATTAGTTTTTGAAAAGCTATCTCTTTGAAGATAAACTGATGTCACTGAATTCTGACTCATCTTGATAATGTATTTGCCAACATCTTCCTATTAATATGTCTGATTATAGTAGGGTTACTTTTTTCACTTTTTATATATAGTAAGTTTAAACTTTTATTTACAAAGTAGAATATAAACTTATTCAATTTCTTGGCTATACCAGACATAAAAGAAAAATTGTGCCAATATGCATGTATGAAATATATATAGTGATGTAAGAGTATATATTTTACCACATAATAGAATGTATGTGTGCATATATGTGTGCATTTATGTATATATATCTCCACATGAGAAAAATATACATATGCATAAACATACATATTTTACTAGATTCAGAATTGTTTAAGAGATACTGATTTATTTTTATCTGATTTTTTGACTGTTTAATACATTGTACTTTCCCTGGCAATAATAAAATACCTTACTTTAAATATATTGAAAGGTAGGAGCACCTGGGTGGATCAGTTAGTTCAGTGTCCGACTCTTGATTTTGGCTCAGGTCACAATCTGATGGTCATGAGATTGAGCCCTGCAATGGGCTCTGCACTGAGCGTGGAGTCTGCTTTGGATTCTATCCCCTTTTCTCTCTGCCCCTCCCTCACTCTCTCTCTTTCTTTTTCTCAAAATAAGTAAATAAATATTTAAAAATAAATAAGTAAATAGGAAGATAAAGCCATATAAAATCCTCATTTTGATTGAAAAGGTTACAATATAATGATAGATTTTCCTATAAGTTTGGAAAACTAAGTAGACATGCCATAATAATATAATGCTAGTACCCTTCTTTCCAAAGCTCAAAAGTTCTCCTATGAAATTATTTTGTAATCCCAGACCATTATGAAATCCTTCTTCTTGAGAGAATAGGTATAGCATATATCCATGCACCTCCTCACTCCCTCCATTAAAATCCTGTGCAATCTATTGTAATTTGTATTTTATCAACCCCCAAATCACAAAATCATATTTTCCTCTTACTGATGTTTATGTGTGCCAGATAGTTGCACAGCTAGTGGACATCTTGATGCTTGTGTGTTCACCAATGAAACACATAAATCAGATGAAATGTTATCAAATATAAATATTTTCCATAGTCATGGGTCCTATTTTTGAGAAATTACATGTAATATCAGAGTTAACAATTATTTCTGTGAATATGGTGAATCATTATTTGAAAACTGGACATTTTCAAGAGAAGTTCTATATCGAGGTTAGATGTTTCCCTGCCAAATCTGTAAAGTACACAATTAGAATATAATTTATCATCTTAAATTAATAGTTAACCAATCTATAGAGTCTCCACTTTTGACAATGAAAATATAATTTCTTCATTGTCAAATAAAATAAGAACATTTGGAAGCCGATGCTGATTGGCTGAAAACAATGCAGGAAGATTATGCGTGGACTGTGCTTGACTTTCTTCCATTGGACTTTCCTGTGTTTAGAGTCACTGTATTTTATTAATGAAGAAACAAACATGGAAGGAAAGCAATGAGGTGTGGGCTTCTTGGCAAGTTTCTGAGTGTAGGTTCAACAGGAATGTTGCCCAGAAATGTTCATTTATGTCAGACCCCACAGTGTACTTGGAAGCCTTTTACCCCATGGCTGTCAGTAAAGAGTAGTAGAGGAGGGTGGTAGCTATGCAAGAAAAATTACAAATATATGGTCTAACAGAAGCTGTGGGATAAAAGCTGTGTTTTATTTGTAAATATACTAGTTTCTTCTATGGCCCACTTTCTCCACTCTCACTCTACACAACTTTCTTTTTTTATTTTTTTAAATTTTTAAAAAATATTTATCTCTTTATTGAAGTTCAACACAATTGAGAAAAGTGCACTATTTTTAAGTATGTAGTTCAATGGATTTTCATACCCCAAACGCACCTGTGTCACCAGGATCCAGATCAAGAACCAGATCATTTCAAAGCCGCTTAACCTCCCTTGCTCCTAGAAGCCCCTCATGCCCCTTCTGGTTGCTACCTTTTTATAAATCCTGACTTCTGAGATCATAGATTTGCCTATTCTTAACTTTTACATTAATGGAACTCTACAGTGTGTGTTCATCTGTGTCTGGCTTCTTTTGCTGGGCCTAATGTTGTGTAGATCAGCCATTCTTATTGTTATGTAGAATTCCATTATGTGACTATAACATACTTTATATTGATTCCCTTGTTGTTGGTGGGCATTTGAGCGGTTTCCAAGTTTGGGGCTGTTGTGAAAAGTCTTGAGAATTTATGTACTTGTCCTTGGATGAACATATGAATGCATTAATGTTGATATGTTCCTGGGAGTGTAATTGCTGGATCATAAAATTTATAGCTTTTTTTTTTACATAAAACTTACACGTTTTTTTTCTGATTATGGGTTTTCTTTTTTTTTAGTTGAGTATAGTTGACACACAGTGTTACATTAGTTTCAGGTGTATGACTTCATGATTTGACAAGTTGATGCATTATGCTTTGTTCACTACAAATATAGCTACCATTTGTCCCATTACATTGTTATTACAATTTCATTGACTCTATTCTTTATGTTCTTTTTTAAATTCCTGTAACTTTTCCATTCCATAATTGGAGGCCTATATCTCCTTCTTCTTTTCACCCATTTTGCTGAACCCCCATCCTCCTCCCCTCTGACATCAATCAGTTTGTTCTCTGTGTTTATTGTTCTGCTTCTGCTTTTCATTTTTTTTTTTTAATTTTTGATTTTTGTTGTTTCCAATTTTTATTTAAATTATAGTTAGTTAACATGACTGTAATATTGGTTTCAGGATTAGAATTTAGTGATTCTAAATATAACAGCCAGTGCTAATCCCAACAAGTGTCCTCCTTAATACCCATCACCCATTTATCCATCCTCAGCCCGCTTCCCTTCCATCTACCGCAGTTTGTTCTCTGTGGTTAAGAGTTTCTTATGGTTTGCTTCTCTCTCTTTTTTCCCCCTTCCCCTGTGTTCATCTGTTTTGTTTCTTAAATTCCACATATGGGTGAAATCATTTAATATTTGTCTTTCTCTGACTGATTTATTTTGGTTAGCATAATACACTCTAGTTCCACCCACTTCATTGCAAATATCTTCTCCCATTCCATAGGCTGTCTTTAGTTTTGTTGATTGTTTTCCTTCACTATGCAAAAGTGTGTGTGTGTGTGTGTGTGTGTGTGTGTTTATCTTGAAGAATCCCAGTAGTTGATTTTTGCTTTTGTTTTTCTTGCCTCCAAAGAAGTGTCTAGTAAGAAATTGCTATGGCCAAGGTCAAAGAGGTTGCTGCCTTTGGTTGCTTCTAGGATTTTGATGCTTTTCTGTCTCAAATTTGGGTCTTTCATCTATTTTGAATTTATATTTGTGTATGGTGCAAAAAGGTGGTCCAGTTCCATTCTTCTGCATGTTGCTGTCCAATTTTTCCAGCATTATTTGTTGAAGAGACCATCATTTTCCATTGGATATTCTTTCCTGCTTTGTCACAGATTAGTTGACCATAGAGTTGTGGGTCTATTTTTGAGTTTTCTATTCTGTTTCATTGATCTATTGGATCAATGTCTGTTTTTTGTGCCAATACCATACTGTCTGGATCACTACAGTTTTGTGATATAACTTGAGGACCAGAATTGGGATGCCTCTACCTTTGCTTTTCTTTTTCTTTCTTTTTTTTTTTTTTTTTTCTGTTTTTACTTTTATTTGCATGTATTTCATGCAGAATTTACTCCCGGGCCATAAGTTTTTGTTTCTTCAGTTTCTTCTGGGATATCTTTTTCTTCTGTGCAACCTCCTCTTCTGGTTTAGGAACAATCTGCTCTTTTTCAGTAAGGATCATCTCAATGTGGCAGGGAGAGCTCATGTATGGGTTAATCCGACCATGAGCCCTATAAGTTCTACGCCGCATTTTGGGGGCTTTGTTCACCTGGATGTGCTCAATGACCAGAGAATCTACATCTAAACCCTTAAGTTCAGCATTACTCTCTGCATTTTTAAGCATGTGCAGTAAAAATTCAGCACTCTTTTTGGGCCACCGACCCTGTGTCCAGCCCCACTGTTTGGCCTGGGCACACCTACCAACTCCACCATTGTAGCGTCGGAATGGCACATATTGCTTCTGCAAAGTGACATCTTTCAGATACTTGGTGGCTTTTCGGATATGCATACCCTTGATGGCCTGGGCAGTTTCCCGTGTGTTCTTAAAGTGAACACGAAGATTTGAACCTCTTGATTTGCATGATTTTGTCGGGTTTTCTGGGTCAAGTGAATAGCGAACCATTTTCAGAGATCACCTCAGGCCGCTTACGGGAAGAGGTGCTTTTCTTTTTCAAGATTGCTTTGGCTATTTGGGATCTTTCATAGCTCCATACAAATTTTAGGACTGTTTGTTCTAGCTCAGGGAAAAGTGCTGTGGTATTTTGATAAGGATTGAATTAAATGTGTAGATGGCTTGGGTAGATATTTTAACAATGTTTGTTCTTCCAATCCATGAGCATGGAATGTTTTTCTTTTTTCATTTCTTTGTGTTACCTTCAAATTCTTTCATAAGTTTTCAATAGTTTTCAGCATACAGATTTTTTTATCTCTTTGGTTAGGTTTATTCCTAGGTATCTTATGGGTTTTGAAGCAATTGTAAATGGGATTGATTCCTTGATTTCTCCTTATGCTGCTTCATTATTGGTGTATAGAAATGCAGCGCATCTCTGTACATTGATATTATATCTTGTGACTTTACTGAATATATCACTTCTAACAATTTTTGGGTGGAGTCTTTCAGGTTTTCTACATGGGATATCATGTCATCTGCAAATAGTGAAAGTTTGGCTTCTTCCCTGCAATTCTGATGTCTTTTATTTCTTTTTGTTTTCTGATTGCTGAAGCTAGGACTTTCAGTACTATGTTAAATAACAATGGTGAGAGTGGACAATCTGTTTTGTTCATGACTATAGAAGAAAAGCTCTCACTTTTTCCCCATTGAGGATATTTGCTGTGGGTCTTTTGTATATGGCCTGTATGATGTAAAGGTATGTTCCCTCTATCCCTACTTTGTTGAGGGTTTTTATTAAGAATTGATGCTGTATTTTGTCAAATATTTTTTTTCTGAATCCATTGTGAGGATCATATGGTTCTTTTCTTTTATTAATGTGGTGTATCACATTGATTGATTTGTGAATATTGATCTACTCCTGTAGCCCAGGAATAAATTACACTTGATTATGATGAATGATTCTTTTAATGTAATGTTGGATTCAATTTGCTAGTATCTTTTGAGAATTTTTGTATCCATGTTCATCATGGGTATTGGCACATAATTCTTCTTTTAGTGGGGTCTTCGTCTGGTTTTGGAATTAAGGTAATGGTGGCCTTATAGAAGGAGTTTGAAAGTTTTCCTTTAATTTCTAGTTTTTGGAATAATTTCAGAAGAATGGGTATTAACTCTTCTATAAATGTCTGGTAGAATTACCCTGAGAAGTCCTATGACCCTGTACTGTTGTTTGCTGGGAGATTTTTTATTACTGATTCAATTTCCCTGATGGTTATGTGTATGCACAAATTTTCTAGTTCTTCTTGTTTCGGTTTTGGTAGTTTGTATGTTTCTAGCAATTTATCTATTTCTTCCAGATTGCCCAATTTGTTGGCATACAATTGCTCATAATGTTCTCTTCTAATTGTTTGTATTTCTTTGGTGTTGGTTGTGATTTCTCCTCTTTCATTCATGGTTTTATTTATTTGTGTCCTTTCTATTTTCTTTTTGATAAGTCTGGCTAGTAGTTCACCAGCTTTATTAATTCCTTCAAGTAACCAGCTCTTAGTTCCATTGATCTGTTCTACTGTTTCTTTGTTGTTGTTGTTTCTATATCATTTAGTTTTACTCTAATCTTTATTATTTATCTTCTGCTGGCTGTAGCCTTTATTTAATATTCCTTTTCTAGCTTTTTTGGGTGTAAGGGTGGGTTGTACAATTGACACTTGTCTTGCTTTTGATGTATTGCTATATACTTCCCTCTTATGGCTGCCTTTGTTGCATTCAAAGTTCTGGATTATCATGTTTTCATTTTCATTTGCTTCAATGTATTTTTTTTTAATTTCTTCTTTAATTTCCTGGTTAACCCATTCATTCTTTAGTAGGATGTTATTTAACCTCCGTGTATTTGTGGTCTTTCCAAATTTTTTGTTTTTTTAAAGATTCCATGTATGAGTGGAATCATATGCTATTTCTCTTTCTGACTAGCTTATTTACATAACATAATGCCCTCTAGGTCCTTCCATGCCTCAAACAACACAAACTCATCCTTTTTTATAATTCTATAATATTCCATTATGCATATACACCACATTTTCTTTATCCATTCGTATATTGAAGGGTGCTTAGGTTGTTTTCATGTCTTGGCTGTTGTAAATAATGCTGTAATAAACATATCTTTTCAAGTTAGTGTTGTATTTTCCCTGAGTAAATGCCCAATAGTGAAATTATTGGATCATATGATATTTCTATTTTTAATTTTTTGAGGAAAATACTATTTTTCACAATGGCTATATGAATTTACATTCCCACAATAGTGCATGAGGATTCCTTCTTATCCACATGTTCACTAACACTTATTGTTTCTTATCTTCTTGATTTTAGCCTTTCTAATAGACATGAGGTAATATCTCTTTGTGGTTTTGATTTTCATTTCCCTGATGATAAGTGATGTTGAGCATTGTTTCATGTGTCTGTTGGCCACCTGTAGGTTTTCTTTGGGAAAAATGTCCATTCATATTTTCTGCCCATTTTTAAATGGGTTTTTTGTATGCGTGTGTTGAGCTGTATGAGTTCTTTATATATTTTTATATTAATCCTTATTGGATATATCATTTAAAAATATCTCTCCCACTCAGTAGGTTGTCTTTTTGTTTTGTTGACTGTTTCCTTTGCTGTGCAGAAGATTTTATTTTAATATAGTCTCAGTAGTTTATTTTTGCTTTTGTTTCCCTTGCTTTAGGAAACGTATCTAGGAAAATGTTGCTATGTCTGATGTCAGAGAAATTATTGTCTGTGTTCTTTTGTAGGATTTTATGGTTTCAGGTTTCATGTTTAGGTCTTTAATCCATTTTGAGTTTATTTTTTGTATGATATTAGGAAATAATCCAGTTTCTTCTTGTACATGTAAGTGTTCAGTTTTCCCAGCACCATTTATTGATAAGACTGCATTTTCTCCATTGTTTATTCTTGCTTGCTTTGTCATAGATCAAGCGATCATATAAACATGGGTTTATTGTAGGGCTCTCTATTCTGTTCCACTGATCTGTGTCAGTTTTGCGCCAGAGCCACACTGTTTTGATTATAGCTTTGCAGTGTGTCTTGAAATCTAAAATTGTGATACTTCTAATTTTGTTTCTTTCTCAGGATTGCTTTGGCTACTTGGGATCTTCTGTGGTTCCATAAAAATTTCAGTATTATTTGTTCTAGTTTTGCAAAAAATGCTATTAGTAGTTTGATAGGGATTGTATTGAATCTGTAGCTTGCTTTGGGTCATGTGGACATTTGACAATATTAATCCATGAACATGGAATATCTTTTCATTTCATGGTGTCATCTTCAGTTTCTTTCATCAGTGTTTTATAGTTTTCAGAGTACAAGTCTTTCACTTCTTTGGTTAAGTTTATTCCTAGGTATTTTATTCTTTCGGTGCACTTGTAAATGGTGTTGTTTTTTTCTCTTTCTGTGACTTTGTCATTAGTATATAGAAAAGTTGCTAATTTCTGAGTATTAAATTTGTACCCTATGACTTTACTGAATTCATTTATTCTTCTAGTAGTTTTTTGGTGGAATATTTAGGATTTTCTATATAGTGTCATATCATCTGGAAATCATGAATTTAACTTCTTCTTTACCAATATGGATGCCTCGTATTTCTTTTTCTAGTCTGATTGCTGTGGCTAGGACTTCTAGTATTATGTTGAATAAATGTGGCGAGAGTGGACATCCCGTCTTGTTCTTGACCTTAGAAGGACAGCTGTTTTTCACCTTTAAGTTTGATGTCAGCTGTGGGTTTTTCATATACGGCCTTTATTATGTTAAAGTATGTTCCCTCTAACCCCATTTTGTTGACAGTTTTTATCATGAATGGATGTTGAATCTTATCAAATGTTTTTTTCTGCATCTATTGAGATTATCTTATGATTTATTTTTCATTTTGTTAATGTGGTATATTACATTGGTTGAATATTGAACAATCCTTGCATCCCAGGAATAAATCCCATCTGACTGGTGAATATTCTTTTTAATGTATTATTCTGTATGGCCCACAGGTTTCTTAATTATCTTTTCAAAGGCCAGTCTAGTCTGCCCTAGGCATGGACCAGAGAGGCTAAAGAAGGCTCTTTTATTCTACTTTCAGATGCCATGCCATTCTGGTACTAAAAGCCAGATATTTCCCTGTCATCCAAGATTCTGTATTTAATTTGAATTCCATCCAGATCACACTCGTAGGGACATTGACATTGAAAGGAGGTTTTGTTTTTGTTTTTGTTTTTGTTTTGCTTTGTTTTGTTTTACCTGTAGAGTCAGAATCCAGTAATAGCTATATAACCTAGAACAAATTATGTAATCTTTTTTTCAAGTTTATTTTATTTATTTTGTGAAAGAGAGAGAGAGAGAGAGAGAGAGGGTGAGCAGGGGAGAGGCAGAGAGGAAGGGAGAGAGGGAGAGAAGGAATCTCAAGCGGGATCTGTGCTGTTAGCACAGAGTCCAAAGTGGGGCTCAATCTCATGAACCATGAGATCATGACCTGAGCTGAAATCAGGAGTCAGGCACTTAACCACCTGAGTCACCCAGGCACCCCTGTAAGCTTTTTATGCCTTAGTTTCTGCATCTATAAAGTAGGGATTTTTATAATTATCTCAATGAATTTCATTTTTGAGATTTTGAGATTTTCATTTATCTCACAGATCCAATTTTTGTAAGCATCAATAAGATAAAGAATAAAGATGTTGGAACTGTATCTGAGACATACTAAGGACTTAATGAACTATAAATAATAATAAATTTCTTAAGAAAATAATATAAAGAAATACAAATCTAGGGCTAAATATTTTATACCTATATATGTATGTATGTAGTTATTGTTAGAACAGTTATTTAAAAGCTTATTGATAAATATTAGATGTGCCAAAATTATTTACATAATAAAATTATACTTTTATGTAGGAATATATGTCTGACTTTCATCAAGGCATTGTTTTCTAGCTTGGGACAGAGATCACAAACCACTTTGAAAATATGATGAAGTATATGAAACTATTCCCAATTAGATACATATATACACAACTTTATTCATGCCAATTTGGAATTCATGGAAGGTATGGTTCCCATTTATGGAATTCACAGCAGCCCAAAACCTCATGTCTAGAACTTTAGCTTTAAAAACAATATGGTAGATTAGAAATCTTGGATTTAAGATCTAAACATGTAGATTTTTTTATTCTGGGAAAGTGATTTAATCTCTCAGTCTCTGAGATATTCAATCTCTGAATACTTTTATTAAATTGGCAATTGGAAATGATGATCTCTAATTTCAACTCTAACGTTCTACATTCTTATGACATAACTAGCTTCTCCAATTATTTTAAAATATGAGACCATTTTATGCCACCTGCTTATGTAGGTATGAATGGGATGATTCAGCAGCAAAGACTAAGGAAGTATATATCTTTCTCTGACTCAGGCCTCTTAAATTGGAGCCAGACACAGAGGGGAAGAGCCAAAAACAGAAAGGATAAGAGATTTGCCCTCAAGACTAGGAGAACAATCAAGTAGAAATATAACTGGATATTAGTGGCATCCTTAGATTGAAGTACTCTGATTCAGGGTAGGAAGCGGTTTCAGAATGTGTACAATATTGTTTGTCTTTAACCTTTCAGTCCTTCAGAATTTTGTCCTTGATTCTTAGTCATTAAAGTTGGTGGTAGTCAGGTTTTGTTATTTGTTTGTCTTTGTTCTCATTTTCTGTTACTGCATAACAAATTATCCCCAAACTTAGTGGCTTAAAACAGAATATTTTTTTTTTTTGTATCTAATGATTTTGTGAGTCAGGAATTCAGGCAGGTCCCAGCAGAGTAATTCCTGTGCTTCATATGGCAATGACTGAAGTCACTCAGTCGTATTCAGCAGGCACATGGCTGTTCTGGAGAGTCCAAGATGGCTTCTCTTGCATAGCTGGCACCTTGCTGTGATGGCTAAAAGGCTGGGCTAACCTAGGATGGTCAACTAAAGTGCTTTTCTGTGGCCTCTCCAGCAGAGTAGTCTCAGGGTACTCAAATAACTATCAAGGAAGCTCTAGGGGAAGCTTTATGTATGTATGCATGTATGTATGTGTATGTATGTGTTTGTTAATGTTTATTTATTTTGAGAGACAGACAGAGCACGAGCAGGGGAGTGGCAGAGAGAGAGAGGGAGACGCAGAATCTGAAGCAGCCTCCAGATTCTGAACTATCAACACAGAACCTGGTGGAGGGGTTCAAACTCGAGCCATGAGATCATGACCTGAGCCAAAGTCGGACCCTCAACTGACTGAGCCACCCAGGCACCGCTAGGGGAAGCTTTATGTTTCCAGAGGCCTGAGCAGAAGCTGCAAACAATCTTATGAGCTAGACTTGGAAATCCCCACATGCCTCTTCAGCCACATTCTATTAGTGAAGCAAGTCATCGATGCAAACTCAAAACCAAGAAGAGAGATTTTATGCTCTGTCTCTTTTAGGAAGGAGTAGCAAAGAATTTGTGATCATTTTTAATCATCACGATCGGCCACCCCTAAACTTTGAGTAAAGAGGGTTCAGTTAATAATAGTTTTTGTTTCATGGCTATGGCTTATCTAGCTAGCTCGCTAGCTGTCTACCTATTTATTCCCTTAATCTCCCGTCATAAGCAACTGTTTTAATTTCTTTAATTTGTGTATTTTATTTGACTGTTTTGTTTGAAAAATGTACATTGTTTAGGGTAAGTTTGCTTATTTATTTATTTATTTATTTATTATTTTTATTTTTGAGTGAGAGAAAGAGACAGAGAGCAAGTGAGGGAGGGGCAGAGGGAGAGGGAAAGACAGAATCCCAAGCAGGCTCCATGCTCAGCATAGAGCCTGTCACAGAATGCTATCTCATGAAAGTGAGATCGTGACCTGAGCCAAAATCAAGAGTTGGCCTCCTAATGGACTGAGCCACCCAGGTGCCCCAGGTGTTGAGTTACAGATCTCCTTATTTTTCTCTTTTTTTATACCACAAACACTATGACTTTAACACCAATTCCTGGTTTCTAAGTGTACATCTATGTGCTATAAAGCTCTCAATTGTGGGAATCCTCTGCATTTCACCCCTTCGTCCTTTCTGACATGCTTATCCAAAGTAGCTCCAACTTGCTGCCACCATTAACTTATTAGTTTCCTCAACAAATAGTATCAAATATTTACTGTGTGCCCAGCACTGTTCTAGGTACTAACAACATACATTTTCTTATGGACTTATATAAGAATGAGGAGCGAGATTTATGTCCAGGAGCAAAGTTTCTGGGTGACAGAATATTGTCAGGTGGTTTTGCAGAATCCAGCAAGTATCTTCTCCTGTGCCTATTAACTTTGTACATGGCTGTTTCATTAAATAAGGCTTTCTTTTTTTTTTTAATTTTAAATGTTTATTTTAAATATGTAATACATTCACATAATTCAAAAATAAAAATAATATAACAAAACCAATATGGAGAATTATATTTATTTTACATATCTTTAATTTAAGCGTAATTAACCTACATTGTATTCCTTTCAGGTGTATGACATAGTGTTTCAACAATCCTATGTATTACTCAGTGCTCATCATGATGTATAATCATCATCTGTTTTCAAACAACATTTTCACAATCTTATTGACTATATTCCCTATGCTGTACTTTTCATCTCTGTGACTTACTTATTTTGTAACTAGAAGTTTGTGCCTTTTGATCCCGTTTTATAATATGGACAAATCTTGCTCCAAACTAATTTCCTTCTACCAAACTTCTCTCACATAGTTTGTATTAATTTTTTCTGCATCCTTTCAGTGAGAAATCCTTGATATTGATGTAATCAGACTCATTGATTTTTTTCTGCATTTTGGTGCTCTTGAAGATCATTTAGAAAATGGTTTCTAGTGGTATTTTTTTTTTAGTTATTCGTTCTTTAATATTTTTGTTCCTTATCATCTTATTATTGTTGTTAGGCATTTTATTGTCTTTATTTTATTCTCGACGATGTCTTGGTTTTTATTTTGATTTGTTTTGAGTTCCAGTATAGTTAACACACAGTGTTATATTAGTTTCAAGTATAGAATGTAGCAGTTCAGCAACTCTATACATTACTCAGTGCTCATTGCAGTAAGTGTACTCTTAAATCCCAGTCATGTCCTTCACTCATCTTCCCACCCACCTCCTCTCTGGTAACCATCACTTTGTTCTCTATAGTTAAGAGTCTGTTATTTGGCTTACCTCTTTTTCTCTTTGTTGTTGTTGTTGTTATTGTTGTTTCTTAAATTCCACATATAAGTGAAATCATATGGTATTTTTGTCTTTCTCTAACTTATTTCACTGAGGATTATACTCTCTAGCTCCATCCATGTTGTTGCAAATGACAAGATTTCATTATTTTGTGGCTGAGTAATATTCCTTGTGTGTGTGTGTGTGTGTTTGTGTGTATACACCATTTCACTTCTTCCTTACCAATTTTGATGTCTTTTATTTCTTTTTTTCTTGTTTATAGTTTATTTATTTATTTTAAGAGAGTGAATGAGAATGAGGTGGAGGGGAGGGTCGGAGAGAGAGAGAGGGAGAGAGAGAGAGAGAGAGAGAGAGAATCCTATATAAAGATATATATATATATATATATATATATATATATATATATCCTGCATTTTCCTTTTATATTCCTCTATTGATGGACACTTGGGATGTTTCCATAATGTGGCTATTGTAAACAATGCTGTGATAAACATAGGGGTGCATATATCTTTTTGAATTAGTGTTTTCATATTCTTGGGGTAAATACCAAGTAGTGTGACTTCTGGTTCATACGGTAATTTTATTTTTAATTTTTTAAGGAGCCTCCATACTGTTTTCCACAGTGGCTGCACTTGTTTACATTTTCACCAACAGTGCATGAGGATTCCTTTTCCTCCACATTCTCAACAATACTTGTTTTTCTTGTCTTTTTGTTTGTTAACCATTCTGACAGGTGTGAGGTTATATCTCATTGTAGTACTGATTTGAGTTTCTCTTATGATGAGTGATGTTGAGCATCTTTTCTTGTGTCTATTGGCCATCTTTGTTTTCTTTGAAGAAAAAAAACTGTTCATTTTCAATGGATTTTTTTTTTTGTGGTTGAGTTGTATTAGTTCTTTATGTATTTTGGATACTAACCCTTTATCAGATATGTTATTTCCAAATATCTTCTCCCACTCAATAGGTTGTCTTTAATTTTGTTGATTGTTTCCTTTACTGTGAAGAATATAGTCCCAATAGTTTACTTTTGCTTTTGTTTCCCTTGCCTCAGGAGATATATCTAGAAAAATGTTAGTCCAGGCGATATCAGAGAAATTATTGCCTGTGTTGTCTTCTAGGATTTTTATGGTTTCAGGTCTCACATTTAGGTATTTAATCCATTTTGAATTTATTTTTGTTTATGATGTAAGAAAGTGGTCCAGTTTCATCTTGTACGTGTAGCTGTCCTGTTTTCCCAACACCATTTGTTGAAGAGACTATCTTTTTCTTATTGGACATTCTTACCTCCTTTGTTGAAAATTAATTGACCATATAAATGTGGGTTTATTTCTGGGTTCTCTATTCTGTTACATTGATCAATGTGTCTATTTTTGTCAGTACCACACTGTTTTGATTACTACCACTTTGTAGCATGTCTTGAAATCTGGGTTGTGATACCTCCAGTTTTGTTCTTCTTTTCAAATTGTTTTGGCCTTTTGGGATCTTCTGCGGTTCCATACAAATTTTAGGATTATTTGTTCGAGTTCTGTGAAAAATGCTGTTAGAATTTTGATAGGGATGTCATTAAATCTATAGATTGCTGAGTATAGTATGGGCATTTTAACAATATTTGTTCTTCTAATCCATGAGCAAGGAATATCTTTTGATTTGTTTGTGTCATCTTCAATTTCTTTCAGCAGTGTTTTATAGTGTGCAGAGTACAGATCTTTCACCTCTTTGGTTAAGTTTATTCATAGATGTTTTATTATTTTTGGTGCAATAATAAATGAGATTTTTAAAATTTCTTTTTTTGCTACCTCATTATTAGTGTATAGAAGTGCAAGGATTTCTATATTGATTTTGTATCCTTCAACCTTACTGATTTATCAGCTCTTTTAGTTGTTTTTGTTTTTGTTTTTGTTTTTGTTTTTTGGAGTCTTTATGGTTTTCTGTAGATGGTATCATGTCATCTGCAAATAGTAAACATTTCACTTCTTCCTTACCAATTTTGATGCCTTTTATTTCTTTTTTTCTTGGTTATAGTTTATTAATTTATTTTAAGAGAGTGAATGGGAATGAGGTGGAGGGCAGGGTCAGAGAGAGAGAGAGAGAGAATCCCATGTAGCCTCCCCACTGTTAGCATGGAGCCTGACATGGGGTTCGATCTCACGAACCATGAGATCATGACCTGAGCTGAAATCAAGAGTTGGATGCTTAATCAACTGAGCTACCCAGGTGCCCCATTGCTTTTTATTTCTTATTCTTTTTTGGTTGCTGTGTCTAGGAATTCCCATACTATATTGAATAAAAATGATAAGGGTAGACATCCTTGTCTTGTTCCTCATCTTAGGGGAAAAGTTCTCAGTTTTACCCATTGAATATGATGTTAGCTGTGTTTTTTTTTTTTTCATATAAGGATTTTATTATGTTGAGATATGTTCTCTCTAAACCTACTTTGTTGAGAATCTTTATCATGAATGGATGTTGTACTTTGTCAAATGCTTTTTCTGTGTCTATTGAAATGATCATAAAATTTTTACCCTTTCTCTTATTGATGTATCACATTGATTTATTTGTGAATATTGAACCAACCTTGCATCCCAGGAATAAATCCCACTTGATTGTGGTAAATGATTTTTGTAATGTATTGTTGGGTTCAATTTGCTACTATTTTGTTGAGGGGTTTTGCATCTGTGTTCATCAGAGATATTGATCTGTGGTTCTCCTTTTTTGTAGTGTTTTTATCTGGTTTTTGTATCAAGGTAATGCTGGCCTCATAGTATGAATTTGGAAACTTTTCTTCCTCTTCTATTTTTTGGAATAGTTTAAGAAGAATAGGTATTAACTCTTCTTAAAATGTTTGGTAGAATTTGCCTGTGAAGCCATCTGGTCCCGGACTTCTGTTTGTTGGGTGTTTCCAATTACTAATTCAATTTAATTGATAGTACTTAGTCTGTTCAAATTTTCTTTTTCTTCCTGACTCAGTTTTGGGAGGTTTAATGTTCCAAGGAAGTTATCCATTTCTTCTAGGTTGTCCAATTTGTTAGTACAACTATGTCTTGTTCTTACTAACTTTAAAATCACATGCAATGGGTATAAATTTGCTTTACTATTTTTAAAAATATTTTTAAAGTTTATTTATTTGAGAGAGGGAGAGAGAGCATGGGGGGGGGTTGGAAGAGAGAGGGAGAGAGAGAATCCCAAGTAGGCTCCACACTGTCACCTGTCAGTACAGAGCCCAATGAGAGGCTCGAACTCACAAACTGTGAGATTATGACCTAAGCAGAAAATAAGATTTGGAGGCTTAACCAGCTGAGACACCCAGGTGCCTGCCTTACTAATTTTCTTTTTTTGAGAAAGAGAGAGAGCACGTGCATGCACATGTGTGAAAGCAGGGGAGGGAAAGAGGGGAAGGGAGAGAGAGAGTCTTAAGCAGGCTCTATGCTCTACATGATCATGACCTGAGCCAAAGTCAAGATTCAGATGCTTAGCCGACTGACCCATGCAGGCACCCCTGCTGTACTATTTTTTAATACATAAAATCAGATCTTGGTCCATTGGATATTATTGAGCAGTGAAGGGCATGAAGATTTATGTTTTTACATTGTACTATACTTGAATGACAAATTTTGAAAAGCTTTTCTGTGACTGGCTAATGCCATCTCAGCATCTTTTACAAAGCTCTGGTCTATGGAGATAAAGCCAATTGGTTTGCATGAGGAGCCCATGGCCTTCCTCAAGCAATCGATGCTCTTTCAAGTTCCATATTTAAGGGGTTAAACTAGCATGGCCACAAGGAAGAAAATAGGTTGCAGAGAAGGTAAGGAAGAGTAGCAGGCTGGTCCTGACCCTGAAACAAAGAGGTGGGAATGGATACAATGGTTCTGGTGAGAGAGCAAAAATGAGGCCACCCTTTGTAGCTGAGTGCCCTAGAGCTTGCTGCTCCCTGGAAGGAATGTGGTCACTTGGGGCTACAGGTCGGAATAGTGGGTGGGAATAGTTCAGCTCTGCCACAGTGCCTTGGACATGGCCTCCAGAAGTAGTAGTTGGTTTCCAAGAAAGAGATCCAACCTTATTTGTGGCACAGTTTCTCCTAATTAAATTGTGTGCCTCATTTTTATTCCTGTGTCATTCCTGAGAGACCCAGTCACCATCCTTTCCTGTCCTGAACTGGTGGTTCCACTATGGTCAGAATCTCCACAATCTCATCTGTGTGAGGCCAAGCCCTGACATATCTTAGCTCCCCGTGGAAGTGACTGGGTGAGGAAAAAAAAAAAAAAAAAAAAAAAAAAGATGCTTCTGCAGGAGATCCTGGGCCAATAGAATAGGAACCTCCTCCTCTCTGAGCCTACCCCTGAGAAATGAGCCAGGCCAGCCTCACAGGAGAGCAAGATACCAGCTCATGGCTCATGGCCATGCCAGAACAGAAAGCTTTGCTCTTTCTCTTTATGTGAGACATGATTATTTAAGGTGAGCTTGAAGTACCAGTCTATTGTGCTTTATTATAACAGCCTGAGCTAAGACACCACTGTATCAGAGTCTGCATTTTATTTATTGTTTATGCAATATAATAGATATACAATGTTAATTTCAAGTGTGCAAAATATTGATTCAACAATTCTATACATTGCTGTGTCTACCATGATAAGTGTAGTCATCATCTGTCACCATGCGATGTCACTACAATATTCCCTGTGCTGTATTTTTAATATGCATGACTTATTTTATAGCTGGACGTTTGTACCTCTTAATCTCTGTCATCTATTTCATGCACCCTTCACTCACCTCCCCTCTGGCAACCAACAGTTTGTTCTCCATATTTAAAAGTCTGCATTATAACAAGAGTCTGGTGATTCTTGTGCATGTTAAAGTTTGAAAGAATTAAGTCTTGTTGAGAGTGTTGCTATAAACATTGGGGTACAAGTGCCCCTATGCATCAGTACTCCTGTATCCCTTGGATAAATTCCTAGCAGTGCTATTGCTGGGTCAATAGCCAAATTATGGAAAGAGCCTAAATGTCCATCAACTGATGAATGGATAAAGAAATTGTGGTTTATATACACAATGGAATACTACGTGGCAATGAGAAAGAATGAAATATGGCCTTTTGTAGCAACATGGATGAAACTGGAGAGTGTGATGCTAAGTGAAATAAGCCATACAGAGAAAGACAGATACCATATGGTTTCACTCTTATGTGGATCCTGAGAAACTTAACAGAAACCCATGGGGGAGGGGAAGGAAAAAAAAAAAAGAGGTTAGAGTGGGAGAGAGCCAAAGCATAAGAGACTGTTAAAAACTGAGAACAAACTGAGGGTTGATGGGGGGTGGGAGGGAGGGGAGGGTGGGTGATGGGTATTGAGGAGGGCACCTTTTGGGATGAGCACTGGGTGTTTTATGGAAACCAATTTGACAATAAATTTCATATATTAAAAAAAAAAAAAGAAAGAGAAGTCTTTCTCTCTCTCTCTCTCTCTCTCTCTCTCTCTCCTCTCTCTCTCTCTCTCTCTCTCTCTCTCTCTCTCTCTCTCTCTTTTAATCTCCTCTTGTTGGTTTCCTTGTTTCTCTCTGGTCCCTGTAATAGGTACACAGGTTTTTCCAACACTGTATCTCTTAATTCTAAAATTATTATGCTCTGTAATATGATTACTACATATAGAAAGGGATTCAAGCCAAAAATAATAATATAAGACTTTCTGTTAAATTTTTTAAATTTTATTTGAGAGAGAGAGATAGAGCATGAATGTGAGCAGGGGAGAGGGGCAGAGGGAGAGAGGGAATCCTAAACAGGCTTCATACTCAGTGCAGAGTCTGATGCAGGGCTCAATCCCACGACCCCAGGATCATGACCTGAGTCAAAATCAAGAGTCAGACGTTCAGCCAACTGAGCCATCTGGGTGCCCCAAGATTATCTGTTAAATTTGGATGTAGGATCAGTAACCAGAATACCTCACTACCTCCGCATTAAAAGAACTAGATGGGACGCCTCCAAATTCAGACACTCAAATTTGCTTGAATATTTAGAAGTAAATGAGATGAAGTTTTGAAAGCAATAAATCTTGCTATTATTGGCACTAGTTTTACACTTCACAGTCTAAGAATTAAAATTTCCCTTTAACCTTCTTTTTGTAACTTATTTTTAAAATGAGGCATTTCCTGGGGCACCTGGGTGGCTCAGTCAGTTAAGCGGCCAACTTTAGCTCAGGTCACGATCTCGCGGTCCGTGAGTTCGAGCCCCGCGTCGGGCTCTGGGCTGATGGCTCAGAGCCTGGAGCCTGCTTCCGATTCTGTGTCTCCCTCTCTCTCTGCCCCTCCCCCATTCATGCTCTCTCTCTGTCTCAAAAATAAATAAAACGTTAAAAAAAAATGAGGCATTTCCTTTTCATTATATGCAGTTACACATATATTTCCCTTCTTTACTTTTTTACACATATATTGCCTAGCTTTACTTTTTCATACATAAGCACATAACTTTTACTTAGTGTATAACTAGCTTAGGCATTTATAGATCAACTGCGCAGGTAAACTCAAACCCCATGGTTCTTGTGGCGTGGGCCCAGCCAGCCAAATGAGCATCACCTGGCAATTGAGAAACAAACTCTGAGGACAGTGCCCACGAATCTGTTTCTAATAAGCCTCCAGCTGCTTCCAATGGGCAGTAAAGCGAGAACCACTGTTGTAACTCCTTTCTATTCCATGTGTTCCAAGTACCAACAGTGTATCATTCCCTGTGCTTGTCAGAAATGCACAGTCTCAGCCTTCATTGCAGACCCACTGTTGTGGAACTAAATGTTCATGAGACCTAGCAATTCATATGTTGAAATCCTAACCTCCAATATGATGATATTGGGAGGTGGGACTTAGGGCGATAATTAGGTCCTGAGAATGGAGCACTCGTGAATGAGATCAGTGACTTTATAAAAGGAACCCAGAGAGCCTTTCCACCTTCTGTCTGCCACGTGAAGCTATAACGAGAAGTTGGCAGTCCGTGACCTGGAAGAGGGTTCTCAACCAAACGGGACTACACTGGCATCCTGATCTCAGATTTCCAGCCTCCACAACTGTGAGAAGTAAATGTCTGTTGTTTATAATTCCCCACTTCTCCCAGTCTATGGTGCTTTGTTACAATAGTCCTGAGACACCACTGTAACAAAATCTACATTCTGACAAGATCTCTGGTGATTCTGGTGCACTTTAAAGTTTGTGCAGGCTCATTTTTGTCTTCTCTGGTTAGCCTTCTTGTTGGCCCCTGAAATAGATGCACAGGCTTTTCCAACATTGAGCCCCATAATTCTAAAATAAAACCACTAAGCTTTATGATTACTCCATATAGAAGGGATTCTAGCTCCCTTCCCCCAAATGAGACTTCCTGTCAAATTTGAATATCAGATAAACAACAAATAGCATTTTAATGTAAGTGTGTCCTGTGTAGTATTTGATACTTGGGACATATTTATACTGATAAATTGGACATCTTATATTTTTATGTGCTACATTTGGCAACTCCACAGATAGCTCAAAAATCCCCCTTCCCCCAGAAACTTTTAATTCCTGGCAACATCAATGTGGATATTTGCTAAAACAGCCATATGTTTTTATATGACAATTTTTCTGTTCCTTTTGGATGAGATGGAAGCTGAAATCCTAGTCTCTACCCTTCAGTAAGTCAGCATCTATATGCCTTTGTTTACCTACAAAAGGCATCATTGACTAAAGCCTTAGAAAGCAGGAATTGGCATTAACCAACATTTGTCAGCAGGAAGGACTTCAAATCAACTATGAAAATACAAAAAAAAATCCTCCTTTTGGAAAATATTCTCTGTCATCCAAAATTCAGTGTCAACAATTCTCTGCGATAGGTTAAATCTTTCAGGCGCCAAGGGCATATTTTGCCATGAGGTCATTCTGGCATGCCCATCAGGAGTCCCTGTTGCTTTAAATTTGATACTCTGTCTGCTGGATCACAGCTGCAGGTTCTTTTAGTCTTGGAGGTTCTGGTAATGTCTGCTTTGAGTGTTTTCGTTTTTGTTTTTGGTTAAAACTGTCTCTGCTATAATCCGTGTTGGGGATTTGCAGTGGAATACTAGCTCAGTGCTGGGAAGTAACTAAGACGCTTTCCTGAAGAAATTTCCTATCAGTTGTCCTTGGGCCCAACTCCGTGAGGAGATGAAGTGTACTTTTATTTGGATGAGAACACTGGATGAGAGCACTCTTTTGTTTCAGTAATATAAAGCCTGTCTCTGTTCAGTAGGTTTCCAGAACTGACATAAATGATCTGAATCAGCAAACTCATTATTGCAATTTAAACTCTTGCTATAGGAGTAGAGTTGACATAGAATTTGTGGGTTGTACCAAAAGTCTTACAGAAGATATTTAAGGGATATGATGCTAACAACGCACTCCTCTGTATGTTTAAAGTCTGTTTTTTAGTTCAAATTAGCACTGGAGAGGTGTAAATTTGATCATATCACTTTGGCAGAATTGCCTTTTCTGAAATCTCTTTTTAGGTCTTGCCTTCAAATTTTATTCGTTATATAGTCCATGCATTTTGATTCTCTTTTTTTTTTATTTTGTTAACCTCCATTTTCTTTTTTGTATTACATTTACATTATTTTAATTTATAATTAGAGAATTAGTATAGAATACTTTTTGTTTTAATTATGAAGACCAGCACTAGCATGATAAAGTGCAGATTAAAGAATAATATCAAACATCCTTGTACCCAGCATGCTATTTAAAAACTAGGTACTGGGGCGCCTGGATGGCTCAGTCGGTTGAGTGTCTGACGTCGGCTCAGGTCATGATCTCACAGTCCATGGGTTCAAGCCCTGTGTCCGGCTCTGTGCTGACAGCTCAGAGCCCAGAGCCTGTTTCAGATTCTGTGTCTCCTTCTCTCTCTGACCCTCCCCAGTTCGTGCTCTGTCTCTCTGTGTCTCAAAAATAAATAAATGTTAAAAAAATTAAAAAACAAACAAACTAGGTACTGATTGTACTAAGAGCACCTGTGGGTCCTTTCTTAATTGCAGCATCTTGGCTATCCTGCTGCCTATCCTAAATTTTGAATTTTGTGATAGTCTTTTGCTTCCTTTCCTTGCTAGTTTTTACCACATACATTTTTATTTGCTTGTCTTTGATCTTTTACACAACTGGAACTATTTTTTATGTATTCTTCTGGAGTGTATGTTTTTGCTGAATGTTTCTAATATTCACCCATACTGATACATTTTCACTGCTTCATAGTATTCTATGATATAACTATATCATAATGTGTTTATTCCTGCTACCAAATATAGATATTTGGGTTGTCTTCAACTGTCTCTTATTGCAAATGGTACTGCTGTGAACATTCTTTTACAAGGCTCCTGATGCATAGGTACAAGAGATTCTCTGGGGCGTGGTACTGAAAGTATGTGGTTCACGGACCAGCAACAGCAGCATTATTTATAGCTTATTAAAAATGCCCTGCCCTCTGTAGCACCTGGGTAGCTCAGTCAGTTAAGCATCCAACGTTTAATTTTGGGTCAGGTGATGATCCCAAGATCATGGGATCAAGCCCTGTGTAGGCAATGCCGCCCCTGCCCCCATGCTGCATGTGGAGCCTGCTTAGGATTCTCCCCCATCCCACTCCCTCCTTCTCCCTCTCTCTCCCTCTCTGCTCCTCTCCCCAGCTCATGCTCCAGTGCTCTCTCGCTCGCTCTCTCGCTCGCTCTCAAAAAAAAAAAAAAAAAGCCCCACCCTAGATCCACTGAATCAGAACTACATCTTATTATATCCTTCTGTTGCTATTAAATTTGAAAAGCACTAGGTATATACCTAGGGTGAAATGATTGAACAAGTTCAATTATTTTTTTTCCAAGAGAAAGCCCAATGTTTGTCCACAGTTGTTGTGCCAGTGTATTACTGCCCAAAAAGTTCTTATTGCTCCAATACTGTCACCAACAGTGGTATTTTCAGGCTTTAAAATGGTGTAACATGGAAATGTGAAAATGATGTTATTTTTATATTTTGCTGATTATCAATGTGTATAAATGCAGTTGATATTTACATATCAGTTTTCTATGCCGTCATCTTGTTAATGAGGTTGAGCATCAATTATTTGTTGACCATCAATCGATATTACTTAAAACCTTGTTCATAATCTTGTTAACTTTTTAATTTTTGACCCCTTATTGATTTTAAGGTATTCTTTGTGTATTCTGTGTACTACTCTTTGCTGTTTATAAGTATTGAAAGTATTTTCACCCATTTTATGACTTGCAATTTTAATCTCTATGAAGTTGATTAATTGCAGTTTTTCTTTTTTTTAATATAGTCACATTTATATTTTTCAAATGCGTATCAGGTGTTTTTTTAGTTGTTGAGCCTTGCCAGTTTGGTTTCTCTGGACATCTATTACTCCACATTTTTGGGAACAGAAGTCACAGTGAAGTTCTCATACCTGTACCTACCAACCCCTTTATATCCTAGGCAATTATTTCCCAGGAGTGTATAGACAAGAAAAAAAAATAGCTAAATGGGAATCAAAGATTACCTATTAGAGCCAGGGAGAGCTAATGTGCCCATCCTGGTAGCAAAATTCCAGAGAAGGTGCAATCTTACCTAGGAACCCAGTCAAAGGAAATTAAAAAACCCAGAAAGAATGACCACATGTTCACTAACCACAAGCAAACAGGAAGTACTGGAGAGACTAGAGCTTTTGTCTCTGCTTGTGCGGGCAAGGAAATCCATTCGCATAACATGCTCAGTGAGTGTTTGGGGCTGATCCTCCTCAAATTTGCCATGCCTGCCTCCACAGTTGGGGGTGGAAATATCCACAAAGGCAATAGAATGAATATAAAATTCTCAAGTTCTCTCACCTGTTGGCCAAAAAGCAAATACGGTAAAATTAGACATTAATAGCCTTATGCCCCTAATGTATACATCTGTTTTCTTTTTTCTCTATTAACACATTGGGCTATGGTCAACTAAGAGTGAAGCTAGTCTGATTCCCAGCTTACTCTGCTTCTGTATGTCCAGGGACCAGTGATTTGGGCATTCAGCTCTTATTTCCAGAAATCTCTGAAATACCTCTCAACAGGCATATAAATTTTTTAATTCAGACCACACCACAACATGGATCAAAAGTTCACACCTTATTCTAACCTCCATTTGACATTAAGTTCAGCTGTATTATGTAACATAACGCACATGAAATTATAGAAGTTTAAATTACAAAATGACCTGAAGTATGACCTAAAATAACCAGTATGACCTAAATTTAAACAATGTAATCTTATTCCTCCCATTACTATGTCTCCCACTGGTTTTAAATCCTCCTCCCTTTGTAATGTAAATTCAAAGGAATTGCAATACAAATATTTTTCTTCCACAATTTATGATTTCCCTTGTCTTGGCTGGAAGGGTAACAAGGACAAAAGATAATATGACAAAAGTAGGATTGAAGTAATTAACATGCCTGGGCACTTTGTTATTTTATCATTATGAGGACATAAAAAACTAATGGCTCATCATCAATATTCCCTTTATAACACTATTCTTTATTAAAATGAAATGTAAGATAAACTTCAATCAAGGCATCGGCTATACATAAACAAAAATAATGCAAGGTTTTGAAAATGGAGAGAAAAGTATGTGGCAAGATTTGGATAAAATTATCTCTGAAATAATCTATAGTAGCAAAAATCTGTTAAAAAACACTTTTTTACTTAGAAATGTTCCTTTATTTCTGTTTCAAAAATATAATTTTCTTTACAAATAACAACTCCTCTAGAATTTTAATCCAAATAAATTTCTAAAAAGTTAGTTTAGAAAAAGTGAGGATATAATCAAATTTTGACAAAGGACAAAGTAATGTTTATGCATTCTGTTTTGTACTCTGAATGATGCCTATCTTTATCAACAACCTGGAAGTCTTAACATGTGAACATCTGCCCTGGAATACTGGGAATTAATTTGAAATACCTTTAATTTTTTTCTTTCAAACCACAAACAAGGGCCCTTGGGTGGCTCAGTCAGTCAAGCATCAGATTTTGGCTCAGGTCATGATTTCATGGCTGGTGTGCTCAAGCCCTGTGTCAGGCTCTATGCTGACAGCTCAGTCTGGAGCCTGCTTCAGACTCTGTCTCCCTCTCTCTCTGTCTCTCTGTCTCTCTCTGTCTCTCTCTCTCTCTCTCAAATATAACATTAAAAAAATATTTTAAACCACAAACATCTCACTCTTGGAATAAGTTAATAGTTACTTCTTGCTACAGAAATAGAGAAGGGTAAATGTGTTATTTCTGAAAGAGACAAAAGCTCTGGAGGCAAATGCTCAAGGCTCTTCATTAATGAAGACATTCATTTGACTGGTTTAAACAATTTAAACAGCAGCTATGTGCTGACTCTGTGTGACCTATTTTGGGCTTGAATAAAATAGTAGTGGGTTATATAATTTATTATATCTTATGGAAAATATTTGAAGTTGTTAATTATTGGACTCAGTATTCAAAATACCATGCTTCTCATACTTGGCAAACAGTCCAGACACATTTTAGCCTCTGTATCTTTGTACATACTCTTATTTTAACCCAGAATGTCCTTATCCTTTATTCATCTGAAAAATGCCTTCAAAATCCTAATCAACTATTAACTTTGTGCTGAATCTTCTTCCATGGCACTTCATCCGTGTCTCTAAAATTGCATTTATAACTATGTGTTTTTCTTTATATCTTTAAGTTAATTAGGAGTTTCTCAAGGGTGAGCACGTTGATTTATTCATATATTTTCACCCAGTGCTTGGCGCAAATGCTCCCCTATGTGTGAACAGGAAAATAGATAAGTAGTAAATGAATGAATGAATGGATGGATGAATAAAAGTAGTGTTTATTGATTCAAGCACATTTGAACACTATGAATTTATAATTTGTCTAATCACCCCATACTGTCTAGCATGTAAATTGCTTCAGACATTATGGCCTATGAGAAAAACTAGTGTTTGGTAGTATTAAATTTTGTTTAAATTAAAGGTATTAAAGGTATTGAGGTTGTTATTAAGTGATTAAAATGTGAATGTTTTATATGTCTGTGAATGTTGTGTTAGAGATAAAAAGATAGTTTTCTACCTTGGCCAAGTCTAGAAATGAGGAACATAAACACATGCTTTATAGCAGATGGTTCAAACCCTGTATTTCCAAGACTTCTCTCGTTTTAATAAATCCTTGACCTACACTGAGCCTTAGCAACTCATCTGTAAAATGGGAATAGTAAATTCTACCCTAATTAGCCTCAGAAAAATTGAGTATCTAACCAAGTGAGGTATTAAAGGAATGATATATGGTCTATAGAGCCCTGACTTGTGGTTTGCAAATGAGGTGTCTTTTTTTAAAGTAGTAGTCTTTGCTGGACCCAATTTTCTAGATGCAGAGCGTTCAAACACACAAGCTAAGGGATGCCTTTACAATAATTCACTTAAGTCATCTAGTTGCTCACCCAGCAACCAAGATATCACCAAAACATGATTTTGGGATGGCTTCCTTGTGTTCAAACTTGTCAATAGCTGCAGCCTGTACTTACCTCCCCCCAGAGCTAGATTAGTGGTAAGATGTCTGTTGAAACTGGGGAAATTTATGAAATTATATTTCAGCGTAAAGGCAAATGCAGAAAATTCATTAGTGGTCTTTTTAAACACCTGACAACAGAAGAAAATGAAAAAAATAAATCTATTTATTCATACGTGTTTTCAGAGCACATAGGTGTGTGCTGTGTCCTCTTGGAAGCATACTCTTCCTACCTCTTACCTTTCCCTTTCCTGGTTCTTCCTGAGCAGAATCAATCAGTCCATTCTCCATGCTTCTGTAGAATTCCTCAAAACTTAGATTTAAAATGACACAGTGTTTTGGAATTATCTGTTTATGAGTCTGCCTCCCCACCCCCACCCAAGAAGGAAGATGGTTAGGAGACTAATCTTGTCCTATTTGTATTACCAAGACCTGCCTAGCTCTGCATCTAAGATTTAGTGGGACCTCAAGAAATACTGACTCTTGAAAAATGATATGGACTCTTGAAAAACAGTCTCTCTGAATCAGAGAGACCTTATTTTTCACAAATGTTGATAATAATGGAAGGCTGTATCGCTGCTTCAACTTGGTGCTAAGCAAGTGAGGGTTTTTTCACTTGAAACAATGCTCTCTATTCACATGGATACATTTATGGAAGGGCTATAAGAAAGAGCAAACTACTCCAACAAAGGCCATTATGGAGAAGAGTCCAAGGAGTCTGTTATTAGGTTATTGTCCTTGGTGTTTGGGCACTGTAAGGACCCAGCTATAAAACTAATAGGAAACTTGCTTGTGAGAGAGAAATGGATTTTATTTGTACAGAAGGCAGAAAAATCTCAGCCTCTGAAAGGAGAGGGGAAAAAAATTGGAACAATATAAAAGAAGCGTGATGTCTTTTGGACGATTATTTAAGGTACTCAAGGCTAAGGAGAAGCCCTGAGCTGGAAGAAAATTAGGTAGTTCTAATCATCTGGCAATAAATTAGAGTTGTCATGAAATGTATATGAATAATTTTTGCTGTTAAGTCTTGAATAATCCTCCCCTTTTTAACAAATGTTGAACAAAAAAACCATATTCCCATTCTCATTAATGTTACCCCATAAAGGTAAGTAAAGGCAAGTAAATAAGCAGTTAGGATGCAGTTGCAAAGCAGGAGGTAGGATGGCAGCGTGGACAACAGAACGTAGAGGAAGCCTTGGGAAAATACTTTTAGGAGGTCAGCGCAGTCTTCCTGAGTGCAGTGATTTCTAAGCAGAGACCTGAATGATGAGCTGAAGTTAGCCAGGGAAAAGGAGACTAGTGGGAAAATGGAGTTTTTCTGACAGAAAGATTAAAGTCTGTCACTGCAGAGAACTAAGAGAAAGCATGATGCTTTCCAGGAACTGAAAGTGAGAAATTTGACATGGTTGGAAGAGTTACACGGCAGCACGGAATTTATCTCACAGGCCAACTGGGTGCCATCAAAGAACATAAGTGGAAAGTGAATTGATTTTATTTCGAGAGATCATTCTGGCTGTTATATGGTAGAAGGATGGGAGTGGGGCGAGGTTGGAGACTACAAGTTGTGGTGTTCTAAACCAAGGGTAAAACGTTGATAGCCTAAACTCGTATAGTAGTGAGAATGGAGAGGTGTGCACAAAGTCCAGGAATATTTTGGGGGGTACAAATAACAAACTGTACTGATTGTTTAAAAGCTTCAAATTCAGAAAATGAAGCCCACGATGATGCAAGTTTTCTGTTGCAAACAAGTGAGTGGATAGTTATTGCCTTTGTTTGAAACGGGGACACCAAGGAAAAGTTCTGGTGCAGGGATTTTAAGGGTTAGATGATAAGGACTGAAAACCCACATCAATTCCTCAACATTGTGTGCTGTGTCATATTTACAGCTTCAATTTTTCGAGGGCTGAGAATGTTTCTAGTTCCAATTCAGTTTAAAGGGTGTTTATTGATTTCTTGGACATCAGTGAATTATTTTCGTGGATGTTATAGGAATTCATAATGAACTTATAGTGTGTAGAAGGCTATGGCATCCTATGGTTTTTCATAAGCGCAGACAGAAAAAGAAATTCTCAAGATAATAGTGATAATGGTTTCAAAAATTTGAGAATAGCTTGAGGAATCATATCTTGAACATTAGTGGAATGAAAAAACATTTTATTCCTCTGTTTTGGCAAAGAAAATCTTATGGGGATCTTCTAGAATGTCATTTGTAAGGATATAGAATGGAATGTTTAAATATTCTATGAAAGAGCAGAGAAAAGAAATGTCCATGAGGAACCATAACAATGAAAGCTCAAAAGCAATATAAATGACTGCCTATGTGATTGGCAGTTCCAACATAATGAACTCAGCTGTCTGTGAAGCTTTGCAAGTTACTACAATTGTAGATAAAGGCCTCTCTGATATTATCTTCCATGATTTGTAGCCAAGCAAAGACATTAGATTAGTTTCATATGTTAAAACAAAAGGCTAGTTTCAAAGGAAGCATCCGCTGCCATTTGCAGATTTGGTAGAACAACTCACTTTTTCCTTTAACATGGAGAAATATTCATAATTTTAATTTGTCTACGAGAAGGGATAAAGTGCTAATTGCCTTTACAATAGCAGGAGGTATTGATTTACCACTATTAGTAGTCATTGCTCAGTACTGATATTTCGAGACATTTTTTGGCATTTCTTTTACAGTTAAGCAGAGATATAAAGAATTCATTGCTATTTCAAATGGATTAACAATTAGTATTATAATGCGAAATAACAAGGGAAAGTAGAACAATTTTATAGAAAATGTGTCCCCGCAATTAGAGACTTACAAAGTTCTTCAATGAGTATGTTCAACAAATGGCAAATGCTGAGCACCATTATTTTGAAACTGAAAATATAATTGCATTTCTTACAAAGAATAAAGTTTCCTAGATAAAGCATTTATGTATTCAATGCAGCACTCGAGCAACTGGCTAAGAAAAAAAATCATTTTAATCATTAAGCCACTTCATGTAATCATTTTTAATAATTCATATTTTATCATAACATGAATGTCTATGCAACAAAAATAGAAACAAAATATATTTTTAAAAAGACAATGAGAAATAGCTGTAAATCTAATACTGGGAACATTTTTGTACATATTTTTCTAATCTCTAGATCAAAAAAAAAGGAAAGCCATTAACGTGTATACCTTGAACATATTCCCATTCAGAAATTATATTTATACTTCATTAATTGTGACTGCATTATGTTAAATTATATAGATTAATCGAAGTTACTCAAACTCCAATTAGTGGGATCTTAGATCATTTTAAATATGTTGTAAGCAACATAGCAATGAATGTTTTGGAACTAAATCTTTGCCCATCCTCAGTATAAATCATTAGAAGTTAAAATGTTGAAATACACAGTAAAATAAAAGAACTGAGTTTTTTCATGATCTGACAACTTCCTTTATTCCTTATATCACCTTTAAGTTTACATTTATTTCTTTTTAGTGTCTATTCATTAATTATCTACTTGGTGCATTAATTTGTTAGGAGGCCTTAAGGCTTCTAAGATGAATAATGTATAGATAATGGTTATAAAAGAACATCTAACTATCAGGATGAATGACAAACCCATTATAATACCAAAGGGCTGAAGAGCCTGACTAGCAGATAGGAGAGACATAGGAGACGGAATGGAGTGCCTCCTGCATATACAACTACCAACCACATCTAGAGGTCTAATTGGCTAAGCGAGCTCCTGCTAGGTTTCGGATTAAAAGAACAGATTGTGCGGAGCAACTGGAATGACTAGTGGTAAAAATATTTTAAATAAGAATTGCAGTTTGTGAAGTTAAGAGCCCTAAACTTTTTGGTGTTCTTTTAAAAGTGGCCCTCGCCTGGCCAACCCAAAGACCATCGGGAAAACCAGACAGCTTTGTCAACTTGGGCAGTAAGAGCCCATGCACTTGAGTTAGAACTGCTGCACTGTGATGAAGGATATTCTTGGCTCTGAGCTCATTTGTGAGACCACAGGGGTCAATTTAAATTTCAAATCATCAGTTGGGTTTATTTCAAGTGGAGAACTTCCCCTGTTAAGCACCAAAGGAATACAAAGTTATTCTACAGGTGGAACATTTTATTTAAAGTGAGGTTATGTTTAAAGGGTGCTTTTAGAATTGAATTTAGAATTGGAGATCTTGGACAATTTCTTCTGTCTAAGCAAACTTCATAAAACCAGAGTCTGTGTCAATATAATTATAACAGTTTGAAATGGTCAAATTTATTATTCTGATTAAATTTTATTGATACAGTAATTATAACTTGGCATTCAGTTGTTTCAAATTTTAATGTTCTGATATTTATTAGTAAAGGAAATGGTGAAATTACTTCAAATTAACAGTCATTCCCCTGGAGTGGGACTTATTGGTGCAAAGAATTTCAGTTTACCTAACTGCTAAATCCCTGGTGCAAGAGTTCTTATTCTATTTTTTTTTTTTTAACATTTATTCATTTTTGAGAGTGAGAGAGACCAAGCCTAGGCGGGATAGAGGTAGAGAGAGAGGCAGACACAGAATCTGAACCAGGCTCCAGGCTCTGAGCTGTCAGCACAGAGCCCAACTCAGAGCTTGGACCTCACCCAAAGTCGGGTTTAACTGGCTGATCACCCAGACGCCCCTCGTGCAAGAGTTCTAATTGGTTCAGGATATTGCTGTTTTTTTTCTACTTTGATGCGAAATTTATAATCAGTATTACACCAGTAACCATTATAATCAGTAACTTTGTGAATCTACCATTTTTAATTATTAACAAATGAATATAAATCTTAAATGGTTATAATATTTCTCTATAAAGAAATATATACATATCCCTGTCAAAGGATCCCTGGTATGCCCGGCAGCCTCTAGTGGAATGTCAGGACCCATACGATAAGTATTGCAAGTTAAAGTCAAGGTTTTAATGGAAACGCTACCATTTAAAAAAATAAAATAGTGATGTAGATTAACATTAGCTCAGTATGAGGATATGTTATAGTACCACACCAGATAAATTTAATATGGTTTTCCTAATTACAAAGTAATATACATATTTACTACAGAAACTGTAAAAAATTACGTGGAACATCATTGTTTTGTAGCTAAATTATGGGGAGGAAGGAAAGGAAGAGGGTTAAGTGGACTTCTGGTTGTATTTGTAATGCTTTATTTTTTAAAAAGAGATCTAAAGCTAATATGGTAAACAATTTGCCTCTGTTACACCTAGATTTATAGGTACGTAGTTTAATTTCTCTATTTCTTAATATTTAAAATTTTAAAATAAAAATATGTAAAACACTCCTAAACTCACTGCACAGGATACGCATTCAGCATTTCAGTGTTTAACCTTCCAGCCTTTGTTGTATGAATAACCAAATACATATTTTCTTATAAATGTGGAATTACACACTTTATATTTGTCTTTGAACAATGTATTATACATTCCCTGAGAAGATACAGTACATGTTATAGAGTCATGTATATTATTAAAATCATTCTCTTCCATCACGCATTTAAGCTAGTTTTTTTGTTGCTGTTGTTTTCCTATCACAAGTTAATCATTGCGTTATTGGCTTAAGTGTTACCAAAATGCTTTACCAAAGTGGAAAGTTAGCACCAAAGTATACTCAGAATGACCAACTTAAAAACGTGTGCTAACTTCACAGGTGAGAAGTCTCTCATCATCTGTTTTTCCAAATGTAGAGTTATGTTTCATTTCCCAACAATTTGGAAGGAAACATTTTCCCAGAGATTTGTTTTAGTCAGGTATGATAAAACAAGTGGGGATGAAAACAACTATCAGAAAGGAAGAAGTTTGTTATACTCGCAGATCTCTAGAAACAGATATGACATAGGGGTGGGGGGCACTTGGGGAAAAATACAGGGGGTCAGTCTGGAGCCAGAGGGAATGAGGCAATGTGTACAAGAGCCTCTCCTGTAGTTTCCATGGGAAGGAACAAACAAAGCAGGGTGAGCAGGCTTAGGATTGGCTATTGTAATGTGTCCATCAGGCTCTAGTATATAGGGACTGTCCCTTGTTATCTGGTACTTAGCCCTGGGTGATTAGGACAAGTGGATTATTTGGTCACTGAAGAGCAGTATAAAACTGTGAGAGTCCGATAGAAGTCATGGGGGTGTGGGCTCCATATTGGTTTATGTGTGTCAGGCATGCTCCCTGGTAGGTTGTTTACTGTATCCAGAAATAAACTTTGGGAGGGTCAGTCCGTTCAGGATCAGCAAGGTCCCGGATGTCAAAGCATCATAATATAGAAAATAAAAGGTATGGTTAACACAAACTGATATCACATATGATGGTTTTAATGGATGAGCTGAAGTGCATAACGCACATGAGGACTAAGGGAATTAGACCAAAGATAACATGGTTGTGAAAATCATGTATTTATTAGGCAAATATTTTATGAGCACCTACCTCACGTTAGGCATTTAGTCATGGACAAAATCAGGCACAGACCCTGCTTTCATTTAACTTATATTCAGAAACTAATTTGCAAGTGCATCATACTAATGTAGCTTTCCCATAAAGTATATTAATACAAGATGTCCCAAAACCAAGAGTAACTAATATGTAGTTGGTATATCTATCATTATCTTCTGTATATTCTATATATAATAACTTGTTTAGGCTTTCAGACTTGCCTTACTCTTTAATAAGCCAATACTATTATATAATTTGATCTTAATTTGGAGGATAATTGATAGCCTTTTTTTTTTGCAGTGACTCAATAAAATAATAAACATATTTTAAGCTAGCATTAATGTTCTAATAAAGTTCAGTACTTACCACCCTCCTTAATAGTCAAGAAGTATGCTGGCCAAATGGGATGTTTGAAATATACTTATTATTTGGAAAGAAATTGCAGGGTTTCTTCTCTAATACAGATGTTCTTACACACATGTTTGACTGGAAATAATATAAGGATTAAAATTTGCTGTGAGGACATGGGTAGAGTTTTAGCTTTGAATTATGTTCAGTTCACACACAGAAATGAATATACACTTTAGTGACAGTGGGTATTAAATTGTTAGGTTTTTGCCAATTACTGATTTAAATTCTGATTTCCAAGAAATGATTTGAATCACTATTAGTGCTAAAAACTCTATGTTGACAATCAGTTTTGGGACCTGAGCCTTCTCTCTCCATGTATACCACAGTTTCTCAGATTGATGGCTTATTTCCCAATGACTGGAAGGGATTTTTTAAAAAAAATTTTAACATTTATTAATTTTTGAGAGACAGAGCATGAGTTGGGGAGAGGCAGAGAGAGGGAGACAGAATCTGAAGCAGGTTCTAGGCTCTGAGATGTCAGCACAGAGCCCCACGCAGGGCTCAGACACTTGGACTGGGAGATCATGACCTGAGCTGACGTAGGGTGCTTAACCGACTGAGCCACCCAGGTGCCCCTAGAAGGGATTTTTATGTTCAATCTACTAGAAGTTTATTGAAAGATAAAAATATACTTTCAGGGACACCTGGGTGCCTCGGTTAGTTAAGCTTCCGACTTTGGCTCAGGTCATAGTCTCATAGTTCCTGAGTTCCAGCCCCATGTCAGGCTCTGTGCTGCCAGCTCAGAGCCTGGAACCTGCTTCAGATTCTGTGTCGCCCGCCCTCCCTCTCTCTCTCTCTCTCTCTCTCTCTCCCCCCCTTCCCCCACTCATTCTCTCCTTCTCTTTCTCTCTCTCTGTCTCTCAAAAAATAAACTTAAAAAAAAATATATATATATATATATATATATATATATATATATATATATACTGTCAGTTGCAATACATTCCTTGTAAATATATATTTCATGTTTATTGCAAGAATATTTTGCAGGTACATTAGATGATTAAGCAAACTGATCTTTTTAAGTTTATTTTTTAGAGAGAGCGAGCATGCACGAGCATGAGGGAAGGGCAGGGAGAAAAAGAATCCCAAGCAGGCTCTGTGCTGACAGTGCAGAGCTTGATGAAGTGGGGCTCAATCTCACAAACTGTGAAATCATGACCTGACCTAAACCAAGAGTCAGACACTCAACCTACTGAGCCACCCAGGTGCCCCCAAACTGAATTTAAAAAGAACTTTCTCATTTCCCTCTTCAAATGATAGATGTGGAAAGAAATGGAATATTGTATATGGCTTTTAGGTAATAGAACCTGTTGATACTTCCTAAACCAGCCAGCATAGTATTGTGTTAATCCCATTGTCGATGTCTTAGCAGATTTCCATCACCCCAACTGTCTAACTTGGTTAGGAGACCGAGGCTCCCTCATCCTCTAGCTGCAACTCCACAAATCATCCTTGAACCCCTTCATTCCTTCTCATCCTTCCTCATCTGTGTAATACACAAATCTTCTTTAAATGCAGTGCATGAAAATTATTTGGCTTTTAATACTGCTTGACATTGTTTCATTAATGACTTCAACTTAATAAAATGGTTTTCCAACTCATTTTTTTATTGTTCCTGTGTCACCTGATGTACCTTATTGATGTTGATGGTAAAATTGAATTTTGTTCAAGACTTCTTTTCTTCTTCCATAGCTGAAGAAAAAAAAAAACAATATACCATCAACCTGAATTTAGATTCAAAATGAGTCCTTCATTAAATTCAGATTATAGAGTCTATGGAACAGAAATAAATATGTGAATATAATTGAGTCTATTGCTTATCCTAAAATGATTAGTAGAAATACATATAGTAAACTCTTTCTAATGATCTCGTGTTGAATAGCATTCAATAGTTTACAAAATATTTTCAAAAACACTTATATTTTATCCTCAAAATAATCCATGTTAGGCAGTCATATAGTATCTTTTTACTTCATTATATATATGTATATATATAATCCTATATATACATGTATATGTATACACCTATATACATATATATACACATTATGTAATATATACCATTTTATCATATTTTAGTCATACAGATACAAATTCAGGTCACAGACTTTTGAACTTACTCAAGTTCACACAGATGTAAAGTGACCTATCCAAGACTAAAGCCCAACATTTGTGTCTCTTGATCTAAAGTTTGTTCTACTTTCTAAATAGGAAATATAGGCATGCACAAAGGAAAAAATAAAGATCTCCCATAATTCCAGCACTAAACTGTTCAATTATTCAATAAATACATTTTGAAGTCCCACTCTGCCACGTACCATTCTACTTTAGTAGGGATAACTGCAGTGAGAAAATAAGCAGATGAAAATCCCTGATCTCATAAAGATTACATTGTGATAGGATGGTTTAAATAGTTAAATTGTGCAGTATTTGTCAAACAGTGACAGTGTGATGGAGAAAAATTAAGCAGCAAAGTGTTGGGATTAGATTTGTGGGATGAAATCAATCCGTAATCAGGAAATACCTCATTGAGAAAGTAACATTTGAGTAAAAACCTATGTTACAGCCTTAGGTACAGTATTACAGACAGAGATGTGCCTGTCATGCTTAAAGTACAGCAAGGAGACCCATGTGGCTGCAGCAGGTGATAACTACAAGAGTTGAGGAAGAGGAGGTTGGCAGTTTGGGGAGGGGGAGAAGAGGAAATGAGGAATATGGGTGAATTATGTAGGAAAAAGCATGACCTTGGCATTTTCTCTGAGTAAAATTGAGCCGTTTCAGAAGGTTTTGAACAGAGAAGTGGCATGATCGAGCTGAGACTGGAACAGATTACTCTGAATCTTGTATTGAGAATAGACTATAGATAGCCAGGAGTTGGGGGGAGGGGCAGAGAGTGGGACTAGTTGGGGGCCTATTGCAATAATTCAAGTGATAGATGATAATGACAGTAACCATAGAGATGACATGAAATGATTGTATTTAAAATATATTTTTGAAGATAGAGCCAAGAGTATTTGCAAGTAGACTGAAAGTGTGTTCTAAGAGAGAGAAAAGAATCAGGGTGAGTCAGTGTTTGACCTGAACAAACAGAAAGGAGTTGCCATGAATTGGGATAGAAAGACTATGAGAGAAACAATTTTAGAAGGAAGATTATGAATTTAATTTTGGGCACATTAAGTTTGAGGTCAAATTTAGACATCCAGGTGAAGATGTTGAATAGGGTTTTTGAAATATGAATCTAGAGTTCAGGAAAAAAATTAGGTTGAGGATATAAATTTGGGAGCCATCAATTTGCAGATGATTTTTAAGTCAGAACACTGGATGAATTCACCACAAGAGTAGGTGTAGAGAAAATGAGATCTAATAAGTTCAAATCTAATGCCATTCAAAGACACTAATAATAACAGTCAATTCGCCTCTCAAAAGGTGGTTGAGTTATTAAGTTAGCACATAGGAAGAAAAACTGTATAGTAAACGTAATCTTAAAAATTCCCTAAATCACCCATAAATTCAGTATACATGACTTGGTTTATACCAGAAGTTGGCAAACTATGGTCATGGGACAAATCCAGCCTGCTGGCTGCTTTTTTGTTTGTTTGTTTGTTTGTTTTTATGGCCTGTGAGCTAAGAATGTTGTTTGTTGTTGTTTTTACATTTCTATATGACTGGGGGAAAAATCAAGAGTAATGTTTTAGGTCCTGAAAATTCTATGGAATGCATATTTCAGTGTCCATAAATAAAGTTTTATTACAACATAGCCATGCTCATTTGTTGATGTATTATTTAGGGCTGCTTCAGCACCACCATAGCAGAGCTGAGTAGTTGTAAATATGTACCGTCTGGCCCTTTACAGAAAAATTTGACAACTACTGGTTTATACAATTCTATGCACTTACATGTAAGTAAGGCACACTATATAATTAAGCGTGTGTGTATACATACAGACATTTATAATGTATACAGAATTTTCTTTAGGATTTTTAATTTTAAAGATATTTAAAACATGTTTTTATGGAACACACATTGAATTTGCCTGAGTTAAGCTCACTGAGCCTATTACCATGTCTTGAGCATCTGCTGTGTGCCAAGTGCTTTGCAAATTATCACATTTAGTATGAGTTTTCTATCCCCATTTTACAGATAAGAAAGTTGAGGGTAAGAGAGATTGACTTAGATATCGGAGTACAAACTCGTTTTTAAGTCTGGGATTTATTTTACTCTATTGTCATCCTAACATGTGGAATTAAATATATGTGGTATCAGCACCTGACCTGCCGTATGCACCTCCAGCAGGTCCTCTCAAAGAAGATGCCAAAGATTTGGAGAATATTCAGAGATTTAGAGAAAGGTAATTAAAATGATTTTTTTAAATGCAGTATTAGAGCCTATTGCCTGCTTGAAAAGATTAAAGCTATTTGTTTTGGGTGGGCTGGAATTGAGTGATATCTGTTAATTACACGTATTACTCTTCATAAATTTATTTTCAGAAAGTGACTTTAATTGACACTCTCCTGGAGATAAATGATAAATGACACATTCCTTGACTTCAGAAATTTTAAAACCAATGGTCAGATAGGCAACTTTATTATGAAAGAGGTATAAATAGGCGTGATCTCATAGACCCGATACATTAGAACACTAGAGCTTTCATTAAAAAATACTTTGGTGTTTATTACTAACCTTTGAAATTTACATCCAAAAAAAAATATCAGTTGACAATCAAACAGCCGTGCCCTTCCCCGACATGCCTTTTGTCCCGTGTCCTGGAAATTGTAGGTCATCTTGAATATGCTATCCCAAATCATGATTGTAACACTGTGTGCAATGAAACAGGTCCACTCATAATTACTGGTATTGTTCGAAAAGGAAAAGTCCTTGGGATTTGGCCGCATGAAATAAGATAATTATGAATTTTTTTTTAATATGGGTTATTCAAACCTGGGAAGGGAGTTGCTCTTGTTGACTTACTAGGCCTAAGTGAACCCCTGAGAAGAACATTTTGCATTTTGAGAAGATATATGATTCTGTCACTTGTCTCTTTATAGACAGAATGCTTCAGTGTTTTTGAGTGTCCCCTCAGTGGCTTGGAAATAGGAATATGGCTCCAAATATATACTACTTTCTCTCCCCTTTGTAGGTTTTATGACCCATTAGTTGATAGAATATTTCTAAAGAAGGGTTTTATGCATCCTGTCTATGATCTTTACAAACCCTTTATCTGGCAGTAACATTAACCTAAGATCTAAAATTTTCTGCTTTTAAAGCACAAAAGACTTTGTTTGCAAACTCCATAATTACATAGTATAAATTTGCAAAACTTAAAGCAAATTAACTCCTACAACACAGCTCACAAATAGAAGTTTTTGCTTGTTGTCTGGCCTGACAAAGACTGTTAATGTGCCATTATGTTGCCGTTACTGTCATCCTTTTATCTTCAGACTAACAAATAACATTCTGACAGTGTTAAAGGACATCTGAATTTTTCTGCAGAAAACAGCCCTGAGCTGACATCAATGCTTTCACAAAGGAATAAAATAAAACTGGTGAAGATATTAATCTGACATCATGGGGAAAAATTGTTAGAATGGATTTATATCCAAATCCATTATCTCATTTAATCTTTGCAAAAACCATGTGTTGTAGGTATTACTGTCTCTATTCCTCATATGAAGAATCCAGCTCAATATAGTTGGATAGTTGAATACTATGCCTGTAGCTACATGATTAAGACATGGTGGAAACAGCACTAAATCCAGGTGGTTTTATCCCAATTTTCATTCTCTTTCAAGAATACAGACTTGTAAAACTACTACAAACACATGAAATCCAACTACTCTTATTTCTAGGGCATTCTCTTTATGACATCATCATTAACTATATAGACAAGAATTTGTAATGCAGTTAGCTGGAGAGAAGTATGAAAGGTGTATTTTTATGGCAGATGGAGGGATAAAAGCAGGATAAATTTTGAGCTTGAGAAGTTATCTAGGATCACATGCCGAGTGGTAGGACCATGAGAGGAAGTCTTAAAGCCTGCAAGCCTACTGTGGTTAAAAATATGGAAAGATACAGACACTTAGAACAATATCTGATTGTTGCTAAAAACAAACTCCATCTACTGTACAACTTTGCTTCAAATTGGAAATGCCTGAAGATTTACTATTTGGGGAATTATGTCAAGAAGAGTAGAATTTCCCATGAGCAGCTTTTGTATATCTCCTGAGATAGAGCTCTTCTAGGAAACTTTAAATAAGTACACACTGCACTCCCAATAGTACTGTTGATTGATGTGATTCCTTCTAGCTTTTGCTGTTCTTTCTTGACCCTTTGGTAGGTGGAAAGTACGTAAGTAATCCCCAAACACCTGGAGCATGAGACAAATGGTCCTCTGAGATCAAGAACAACCCTAGAGAAAGAATTCAAGCTTGCCAAATTGTTCAACAACTTCCCATGTTCTCAGAGTTGAGAGTCGTCCCCCCACCCCACCTCCTGCCCCACAAAGAAGTAGCCAGACTCTAGGAAATTTGTTACCAATAGAATATTCTACAATAATTAAAAATGTTTTACCATTTCGCACTGTTCAACATGGTAGCTACTACCTGTATTGCCTATTGAGCACTTGAAAAGTACCTAGAATGATTAAGGAATTGCTTTTCTAATTTTATTTGAATTTATATTATGTGGATAGCGCAGCTCTAGAGAGAGTAATACTTGACCCAAAGCATAGCTCTAAAATCAAATGACTTTTGAGACCTACTAAGGAATGCTATAGTCACACAAACTTCCAATAATTATGGAAGTTCAATCTCTGCTGGGATCTCCATTAACTTTGTATGGAGAGCCTCAGAGCTGGTAACTATTAACACAAGGTCAGGTGCAAATGCTCCTCTTTATTCCAAAGCCATTCAAGTTCCAATTTCCAACAATGCTTCTGGCCTTCACTGCAGTTAATCTAGCAATTGGCAGAACATTTTATCCAATGTTCTCAAAACAGTAAAAACTTAAGAAAACTTCATTTGTATGTGTCATTCTCTCTCTATCCACCTCATTCTCTGTCCAAAATCTCTATGATAGTTTACTTACTCTTTATCATTGAAGCTCATATACCAATTCTTATTCCATCAGGCTGGCATAGTGGACAGTAGAGAACCTTTAATCAAGAGATTGAGGTTCAAGCCCTGGCTGAAGTCTTTAACTGGCTTTCTGAACTTGAGGAAGGAAGTCATTTAACCTCTTTCGTGCTCTTTATCCCCATCTGCACAAGCACAATAATATATATCTTACAGAATCTTTGAAGGGATTAGAGGAGAGAAACATGTATGGCAGTGCCTTAAAGAAATAAAATGTTAGGGAAATGTCAGAAATTATAATTAATTTGTCAGTTGTCCATCCTTTCTTCCCATTTCTTAAGTTTCATATTTAATATCAAATATTCACAGTGGACATTATATTTTCCATTTTTAAATGTAACACTGCATGCATTTACTCCCCGATGCATAGATTTTCTCTTAGACTTTGATCAAATACCCATGTAACTTAGTTTCCAGAAACACTCTCAAAAAAAGATTTAATATGTAATCATCATAGATAGCAATGAACTGTGGGTTGCCTATGTCTCATTCTGGTATGAAAATTTCTGTAAACTACTCCAAACCTGTTAGTCTAATATCTATATCTATTAATTTTGCATAAAATTAATATATAGATATCTATGTATTAGTAGATATAATTAATAGATATAGTAATGTATAGATACACAGATATATATGTATGTATATGTAATGTATATAGATGTAACGTATATAGATATCTATATATTAATAGATATATTGTATAGATATACAGATATATATAGATATACACATATACAGATATATAGATATAATAGATATATCTATTAGATATATAATAGATATATTTATTACATAATTATAATATACATTTATGTAAATATATAAATATATAATATATAAATATATATAAATATATATAATCATATAATGTATTATATAATAATAGATATATCTATTAATCTATATTAATTTTACATAAAATTAGTATATAGATATCTATATATTAATAGATATAATTAATAGATATATTAATGTATAGATATACAGATATGTACATATGTATATGTAACGTATATAGATGTAATGTATATGGATAATGTATAGATATCTATGTATTAATAGATATATTAATGTATAGATATACAGATATATAGATATACAGATATATAGATATAATATCTATATTAATAGATATAATTAATGTATAGATATCTATATACTAATTTTATGTAAAATTAATAGATATCTGTATCTATTTTATGTAAAAAGGTCAAGAATAATCTGCATCAAAAAAATTGAAAAGTAGAGGAAATTCAATGTTAGAAAGTTAGAGTTCTATTAGACATCATCACCAGTAGTAATTATTAATTTAAATTTTAACATAATAGCTGACTAATCCTATTTCAGTATTTTAGTTTACATGCTTGCATTAAGAAAAATTCTGGACATCTTGGTTTATGTTTATTTAATAGTTGTGTTTCTTCTTTTGTAAAGTCTATTTTTGGTTTTGCCCATTTATTTATCAGTATCTTGTCAATTCATGTGAGCACATATTATACAAAAGAAATAACCCTTGGTCTCTCATGTTTGTTATAAATATAACATTTTTTTCTAAATGCCTTTTTTTTATTTTGGTAACATAGTTTGAGGGTAGGACTTCCAAAATATTTATTTACCGAAACCTGAATTTATTGTTCTTTGTAACTTTTTTCTATCTCTTCTGAACTTTGTAAATCATTCATTCCCCAATGGTTTGGCCAATTATTGTCAAATTTGTTCTTTCTCTAACAATCAGTTGCTTATATATTTTGTTTGCTCTTATCTCTGTCTTTGCTCATGATTGGAAGTTAACAGAATTAGACTAATTAGATTAATATCATCAGAAAAGAGGTCATATATTGTCAGACAAGAGTCATGAAAGAAATGTTTGGTTTCTTTGGTTTTGCCCAACTAAAATGATGGAAAAAAAGATTATAAGATTAAAGCATTATAACCATAGATTTCCCATGAAGGTCAAAGGGACTTGTCAAGTACTACAGTAGGCATTCGGCATCTGTGACCTTATTTAATGTTATTTACAAATTTCAGAAGTAGATATTATTCTTATTCAGAGGGGAAGCAGCTGAGTCTCTGAAAGGCTAAGTGCTAAAATCATGTCCTAGAAATTAGTGGACCTGGCTTCCTGATCCAGATCCAACTGCTTCTGTCCATATTCGCGTCCCCAGAATGATATTTCGATGGCCACTTACCTTACCTTCAGGTACATTCATGTTAATGATTCAGAAATAGCTAATAATTATCGATCCTTCCTAGGAAACATGTACCCTACTCAAGACTTGTTGCGCTTAATCTTATTAGGTATTGATCACTATTTTATAGAGTTGTATTACATCCCTGTTTTAAAGATGAGAATACAGAGGCTCAAGGTCACAGAATTGTCAAGTAGTAGAGGCTTATAATCTTGGTTTTGTTCCAAACTCTTGGCCCTTAACCAGTCTATAGTCCTGCTTCAAACTACTGTGTATTATCTCATACTTTAAAATGACTTCCCAGCCATTTCAGAGTGGAAAGAAGTTACTCTCAGGAATTGCTGCCCAGGTAGTTTGTTATTGTTGTTTTTAGCACATTGGCTTGATTAGGCACTTAATGTATTCACTGCAAGTTTAATAGTGCTTGTACTGTTTAATAGTTTCACAGTGTTAAAAATTTGCTTTCTTTAAGTGTACTTTCTGTTAGTCAGAAATCAGAGTTAAGAGAGAAGAAACACCCACACAAGTGAGGTTTCCTAGCATGGACTAGAGCTCCTTTGAAAAACAGTGTGCATTCCCTCCTGACAGGAGCTTTGACCCTGAAGTCTGCCATATTCATAACAAAGCCACAGTATCTATTTCATGTTTGGGCCTGGCCTGTCTCTGATGTGTTGTGAGTTGCTTCCCAACTGTGTGTCACAGCAGGGGAATCTATTTGAGGAAGTCCCAATACCATTTTATACCAGACAGTCGGAAAACCTTCACAAAGCAGTCCTTGACACTTTTATTCTACAAGGTCCTGGAAATGCACTTGAATGTCTCACTCTCTGGAGTTGACACATTATTCAGAGGTGAGCATTAAGGATGAAAGAGCATAGTCAGAATCAAACAGAGCCTTTCCAAACTTTTTAAAGGGTCAGGGAAATGAAAAGACTAGTGAATCCCTTCTAATAATTCTGCCTTTCTGCACTTTTCACTAGATTTTTAGAAATGAATACTGTGATTTCCAGATCACTTCTGTTGCCGATTCACTATAATACCTTAAATATCCAAGTATTTGAAATTACCATAATATTTGAAAATGCCATAACTCATACTTGTTCTATAACCCAAATGCAATTCTAGAGAGTACCAAGAATGTGCACTTGGGCAATCATCAGTAAACAGGTTTGTATAATCCAAGGAGAGAGCCATAAAATAGGGATCCAAGGATCTCCATTTAGTTATCATTAATAATCAGACACATAACTGAGGGAATGAGTCAGTGGATTTACCCTGTTAAATTTTCCTATTCATGAAATGTGGATAAAGTACAACCATCATATCTTGCTTATGGAAATATTGCAAGGATAATCTATGTACCATGTAGAATAGTTTAAATAATTTTTGACAACAGGGATTGACATGCAGACTTTTCTCCTCCATGACTAAAATATAGATGAACATAAATGCTTTTAATGATATTTTCCTTAGAAAGTGGAAGAAATCAAAATCTTCTTTGTATAAAGTCAAATTATTCACAAGCAGCACTGCTGTTAGATCTAATATTAAAGCTATCAGAAGCCACTCTTTAGGATGTGGCTCACTATGGCTTAACTTAGTGTGAAATCATTCAAATTGGGAAAGATCAGGGAACAGACGTAAATCCAAACCTAGGGTGACACAGGGGCAATAAAGAAGCCAAGAAGGAAGGAGATGGGCGTATCCAGAAACTAAAGTTTGGAAGATGTCCAACCCGGCAAACTTAATATAAGTCTATGGACACTTTCTAGGTGGCCATCTAAGCCCTCAAACAATGTAAAATGAATCCAGTATTCAGTAACTTCGAGGCTTGCTCATTGACTGCGGAGCATGGCAATTCTGGATGAGAGGCAGAAGGAGGACCATGTCAGTCAAGTCTGTTGGAAGTCTGAGGGTTCTGCTTTATTAAACTATGAGCAGATCAGAAATAGATGTCCAATCTCGTAGGTGCTGCTTAGAGCAAGAGAGATTCAGTAACCTAGAGCTTATGGGATTCAAGGACAAAAGAATAAAGCAGAAGCAATGTATTTAAAAAGTTAATTCAGAGTCAGCAGTAAGGGTGGTTTTTATTTATTCATTTTTTTTTTTTAAGTTTATTTATTTATTTTAAGTGAAAGACAAAGCATGAGTCAGGGAGGGGCAGAGAGAGAGGGAGAGAAAGAGAATCCCAAGCAGGTTCTGCACTGTCAGTGCAGAGCCAGACATGGGGCTCAATGCTGGGCTCAAACCCACAAACCATGAAATCATGACCTGAGCTGAAGTTGGACGCTCAACCGACTGAGCCACCCAGGTGCCCCCCATGAATAATTTTTAAATGATGTAAATAGGGGTGCCTGGGTGGCCTAGTCCATTGAGTGTCCAACTTTGACTCAGGTCATGATCTCACAGTTCATAGGTTTGATCCCCATGTGGGGCCCTGTGCTGACAACTTAGAGCCTGGAGCCTGCCTCAGATTCTATGTCTCCCTCTCTCTCTGGCCATCCCCTGCTTCATACTCTGTCTCTCAAAAATAAATAAACATTAAAAATTTTTTAAATATTCATGGATTCCCTACTATGTGCAAATGAACATACTGGTTTTAGGAACATAGAAATAAAAGGTACAGTATGCTTCTATTCAAGTTAGGAGACATGTGGGTAAACAAATGGAAAGTAGTATCATGTAGCAGAGGGCACAAGGTAGCCGGGACCAGGCAAAGACTTACTAGAAAGCCTCACACTTGAATCATGTCTTAAATGACCAGTAGAAAGTAGTAATTCCACTTCAAGAAGAGTATGACAGAGGAAGTGTGTGTGTGTGTATGTATTATTAAGGTCTGGATTACTGGAGAGTGAGAAGTAGTTTATTACTAAAGATTAAGAAGATATGTATATGGGTGTGGGGTAGGAGCTGGAGGTGAAAAAGGTGGGGGATGCAGGATTTGAAGCTGAAGAGAAAGGACATTTACAGTTCCATGAAGTTTCACATATGCCACATAAAGAACTCTGGTCTCTATTATGAAGAACATAGGCATGGAAGGACTTTTAGCCACAGGGATGACTTAGCACAGTTTAGTTCTGACTCAGTCTGAGCATTAATGGCAAAGTCATGGAATACTTTTTTGGAAATGGTGTCATAAACATAACTTCATTATTTTGAAAGATCTCAAATTAAATAAAGCTGAAAAATTTATTTGGAAGCCTAAGTTAGCATTATAATATTCTTGCATCTTGTAGGAGTTTGCAGTTGTGAGCTTTTAGAGCTGAACTGAAAAAAAAAAAATTCAATAAAGACCAGAGCTGTATTTTATGAGATCACTCAGTCACCAGTACACAAATAAATCTCTTATAAGATTGTATTGATCCATGCATCTCTATCACAAGGAAAAATATAGGTTCTCACCACTTTGATCAATAAAGCAAGTAGTTTTATATAAGTAGATAAAAATGAAAAAGTAAAATACACATATTAATCAGCCATGGATTATAAAAGCTTTGTCATAGGGCTTGATTTTCTTTGAGACAAACTATTTACTAAATACACGAACTCTCAGAATGTCTAATTTCATAAGAATTTTTTTCTACATTTCAGTTCCATGAGGAACATTTTTAAATTCTTTTTCAATGCTGTTTGATAATACAAAGCTAGTGTCCATATTGTTCCAATTTAGGAAGTGTAGTTACACAATTTTAATTGGTTACAATCCTTGTAACAGCATAGGAAATAACTAGCACTAACCCTTTTAATAATAAATTGAAGCCCAAGGGTAGCAGAGATTCATCAAGTATCACTGTACCTGCCTTAACCCCATTTTTTACGGTAGCCTGCCTTGCCTACACTCTAATAAACAATCAACTGAACCACAGACCTGCCATTGCAATTGCCCTTCCACAGCTCTGCCTAACCTGCTCCTAGTCTGGGCCACTTTCTCTCTAAATTTGTGCCATGCTTGGTTTCCCTAAAACTTGGCTTTAATTCTCAGGTAGATGAAACAGGTATTTACTTATAACCATCTTCTGAAAAGTAACCTGCATTACCTTCTAATCAACAAATGCTGCTCTTTATTCAGTACTTGCTGATGTTATCAGACATAGTTCTGAGTGGGGTCCATTGCGTTATCTCATTTAAAACTTATAGCCCCTGAGGCAGGTCCTTTTATTTTTCCCAGTTTACACATGAGAAAAGTGAGGCAAATTTGAGTTAAAATAACTTCTTGAAGTCTGCCATGTAGGGAGTGGTGGCACAAAAAGCTTGAACTTAATCTGAGCCTAACTCCATGGCCCCTATCTTGCCCACACTCATCTCCTTTCCCCTTCCATGGCAACCATTGTAAGAAATGATTCCCAATACTACCTAAGGTCCCTTGGTGGACCTACTAGTGTAGGAATCTTTAATGTACGTCCTACCCAGTGTACCCACTCACTCTCCTCCAGCTCTGCCTACCAAAGCTTGTTGAGTCAGCCTCCTCTTAGCATTCTGAGAACTTGGCAAGTCAAGTGCAGAGTCTAACAGGACAATGCTTCTCTGAGCAGCATTAGTCTTACTGGTAGTATCTTACGGATCTTGTTGCTCTGGTTCCTTGGAAGCTGGAGTCTAACTTGGAATGCTAATTACTCACAGAGGGAGAATGGGCCTTTTTATGTGGCGAATGGGTAATTTTCTTGTAGAAAGTTATAGAATGATCATGACTTTTGCACTATAGTGATCCCATTTCAAACATCAGCTCAGCCATTTACTAGTTGTATGACTTTTGTCAAGTGACTTAAACTCTTTGAGCTTCATTTTACCATCTGAATAATGGATATATACTATATTTCTCATTGGGCTTATTGCCAATTCAAACTGAATAATGGATGTAGAGGCTATTAGCATAATGCCTCCTATAATTAGCATTCAATAAACCTGTCTTGTTAAGATTCTTTTAAATATTTTTTAATGTTTATTCATTTTTGAGAGAGAAAAAGAGAATAGGGGAGGGGCAGAAAGAGAGGGAGAGAGAGGATCCCAAGTGGGCTCTGCAATGACAGCAGAAAGGCAGAAAAGCGACTGAGCCACCCAGACATCAAACAAGCAAGCCCCCCCCACACACACACACATACCACCCTCATCTTGTTAGAATTCTTAACCCTTTCTCTCCATACCAATTCATTCTTCTGTATTCTAGTTCCCTCACGTCTGGATTCCTCTACTTGCATGCTAGGGTTTCCATGACTGGGATTCTCCATTTGTTACTATGATACTGATTTTCTTCCTGTCTGGATCTCTGCCATAATCCTTTGCAGCCAGAAATTAGACTCAATTGGAATTTAAGATTAAACATGTAATTCTTAACTTCTGTGGACTGATTTTGAATTTGCAAACAACTTTTAAGTGTTAGTCCTCACTCACCTACAAGCAGAATAATACACCCTAGCCTTGCACCCATACCTGGCCCCATATCTTCCCTCTTCCCAAACTCAGGTTGTATTGCCAAAGATATATTTGTCGTGTACTAAGTACTTTCAGATTCATTCTGACAGGGTGGTATTTACCATACTGAAACGAGAGAAGCCATCTTTAGGCTTTCTCTTTGTACAAAAAAATGGGATTCTATCAGATGCTGTCCTGACATCATCAAGGGATATAACACGCAAGCCTCCTTAGCTTCTTCCTTCTCTCTCCAACTCCCAAAGATAAATTTCCAGTCATGCTTGGAAGTCTGCCTTGATGTTCTTACCTTGTGTTATATTCACTAATCCTTCTTTAGTTATGTGTTCAATATGAAAAGATGGGTAACCTTCTGTACAAACCTATAAATTCAATGTATCCTTCTTAGCACAATGACTGACACACTGTAGCTGCTTAATAAATCTTTATTAACTGAATTGACAAATTAACTAAAATTATCAGGCACTACTTAATGAGTAGTATATGTGTATTAAGCCTTCATTATGCAAAATAGCTTCATATCTATTTTTCCAGTTGAGAATAGTTGACACATAATATTACACTAGTGTCTGGTACACAACATAGTGATTCAGTAAGTTTATATGCTGTACTCACCACAAGTGTAGCTACCATCTGTCTCCATACATCACTCTTACAGTATCATTGACTATATTCCTTATGTTGTGCCTTTTATTCCCCTGATTCATTCCATAACTGGAAAGCTGTACCTCCCACTTCCCTTAACCCATTTTGCCCAACTCCCCACCTCCCTCCCCTCTGGCAACCATCAGTTTTTTTCCCCGTATTTATCAGTTGGATTCTTTTTGTTTGTTTATTCATTTTTTTAAGATTCCACTTATGAGTAAAATCATCTGGTATTTGTCTTTCTCAGCCTAATTTCACTTAGCGTAACACCCTCTCTAGATCTATCCATGTTGTCTCAAATGATACGATCTTATCTCTTCTTTTAATGTTTGTTTATTTATTTTGAAAGAAAGAGAGAGAGAGAATGAGCAGAAGGACAGAGAGAAAGAGAGAGAGAGAATCCCAAGCAGACTCAGTGCTGTCAGCACAGAGCCCCATGTGGGGCTCGATCTCACAAACCATGAGATCATGACCTGAGTCAAAAATCAAGAGTCCAACGCTTAACTGACTGAGCCACCCGGGTGCCTCACAATCTTACCCTTTTTATGGCTATGTAATATTCCATCATGTGGTGGTGGCAGTGTGTGCGTGCCTGTATCTTTATCCATTCATCTATTGATGGACACTTAGTTTGCTTGTATCTGGGCTATTGGTAAAAATGGGAACCTAAGGAAAAAAAAAAAAACAGGAACCTGAAATAAATGGTTTTTTGAACTTCATTCAGAGATATCTCTTGTATGAGATTAGCAAACTCATATTACCCTTAGAACATCAGTTTTCTCAAAATAGATGAAATAACGTACATCAATGAAACATTGTGCCTTGGGCACTTTACTTAAAAGTGTTTAAGTGTTTTAATGATTTATAAGCAGTACTCAAAATATTGTTGAGAGTCTCAAAATGCAAAGAATAATTATGATTATATTTTAATTAAGCTCAAAGCTTTTAACATGAAACAGAAAGATAGTTTTTGTATGGACACCATTTCACAGAAGTTGTGATCAAAGATGCATGGATAAGTACTACAAAAATACTGTTCTTGCTTTAGTTTGCAGAAATCACTGGGTGCCTCTAACCTTCTTTTAAGGATGTCATTACAGATTTCAAATGAGTTCTAAAACCTTGTTGATAAGTGTGGTGTTTGATGAGGAAAACAGAGCTTTTTAATCTGTCATCAAACCAATTTTAACATGTGATAGATAACACTGTCCTTATATTCTCCATATTGAAGTAAAATACCCTAAACAATTTCATTTTGTGGGGATATAGTGTCCTATGTATATAGTTTTCAATGTACTATCAGTTATGTTAGCTTTCTACTATTTTATCTATAGGTAAAATAGTATACTTTTTCCTGAAAATTTTATGAAAAATTTTAAACATACAGCAAAGTTGATGGAACTTTACAAAGAACAATTGTGTATCCAACCACCTATATTCTGCTATTAAAATTTTATTGTATACTTCCTTTATCACATACCTATTAACCTACCTAACCTTTTACACATTAATCCATTTTATTTTTAGTGCATTTTAAAGCAAATTACAGACATTAGTACACTTCCCCTGTATACTTAACTGTAATAGTTTATGTAAATACTAAATATTTAAGTATTTCATACTTAATATTAAATATTTAATACTTAAATACTGAAACAGCACTAAATACTTAAATAGCACCAGCTAAAGTCAATATTTGTTGAGACATTTTTTTTGAGGTGAAATTTACCTACAATCAAATATAAATATCTTAAGTGCATATTTCTGAGTTTTGACAAATGGATACTAACTACTATGTAATGCAAGACTCTACTCAAAATATAGTACATTACCATCACCCCAAAAAATTGCCCTTTGCCCTTCACCTGCCGGTCCCATCGTCCCGAAATCAGCTGCAACTCCACTGCAACTCTGATGCTTGGCCTAGAACGTCGTATCAATAGACTCATGGTATGTAAGGCCTCTTTGATTATGCATTTTTAAAGATTTGTCTGGGATATTACATACATCAGTGGTCTCTTCTATTGCTAAAATAGAATGCCATTATACAGATATACTACACTTTGTTTACCAATTAATTATGCTATTAATCAATGCCTGGGTGGTTTCCAGTTCAATTTGGTTTTGTTTTGCTATTATGAATCAAAATGCTATGGCCATTTATGAACACATATTTTTTGTGAACATCTGCTTTCATATAATTTCCATAAATGTTTAGAGGCAGAATTTCTGAGTCATGAGATAGTTGCAGATTTAAGTTTTATGGGAAATAATCAGATCACTTTATAATCCCACCAACAATATATGAAGATGTTGCCACATCTTCACAGAGATTTGACGTTATCAGGCTTATTAATTTTTACCATTCTGGGGTGTCTATGGTGGTATCTCCTTTTAATTTTCACTTCCCAAGTAACTAATGATGTTTAGAACCTTTTGTGTGCTTATTGGCCATTTGAATATCGTTACTTGAAATAGTTCTGTACAAATATTTTCCAGTTTTTAATATGGAGTTGTCTTTTTATATTATTGACTTGTGGAGAATTTTATATATCTTGTATGTAAGTCCTTTGTCAGATATGTTTTCTAAGTATTTTCTCTCTGTGATTTGCCTATTCATTTTTAATAGTGTCTTTTGATGAGCAGAATTTTTAAACTTTTGATGAATTCTAATTTATTCATGGTGATTTTATGATACCCTAAGACTTCTTTTCCTACCTCTGTGTCACAGAGTTGTTTTCCTATGTTTACTTCTAAAAGCTTTATGGGCTTAGCTTTTATATTTAAGTCTGTGATTAATCTTAAATTATTTTTTATATGTAGTGAGGTAGGGGTGGAGTGTTTTGTTTTGCCTGTGTAGTTACTCAGTTATTTCAACAAGAGTTTTGAAAATATTTTCATTTCCTCATTGTGTTTCTTTGTCACCTTTCTGGAGAGTCAGGTATCTATTTAAATGTATATTTATTTCTGGACTCCTCATTTTGTTCCACTGATCTATAAGTCTCTTCTTTTGTGCATACCACAGTATCTCGATTACTGTAGCTTTATAGGTCTTGAAGTGAGATAAGTCTTTTAAAGTGGTTCTTTTTCAAGGCACCTGGGTGGGACAGTTAAGCGTGTGACTTTGGCTCAGGTCATGATCTTTTAGCTCGTGAGTTCGAGCCCGGCGTCAGGCTCTGTGCTGACAGCTTGGAGCCTGCAGCCTGCTTCAGATTCTGTGCCTCCCTCTCTCTCTGCCCCAACCCACTCACATTATGTCTCTGTCTCTCTCAAAAATAAATAAACATCAAAAAAATTTAAAAAAAAATAAAGTGGTTCTTTTTCAAGGCTGTGTTGGGTAATATAGATCCTATCATTTTAATGAACCATTTTAAAATAATTGACTATTTTACACTGTTGGGAGGTACAGCAGAGGCTGGCAAAAAATATTCACTTTATCTGAATATTTTTCTAAAATAACTCACTTTTTATTTTTCTTAAGTGTCTATACATCTAAACGTTTAAATAGAGTTTTGACATCAATGGATTGGTCATCTTAGGAAAATGCAATGTTTCAAACATTTCAGAGAAGGTAGAGATTCTTTAAAAATGATAAGATATATTTCAATTATTCAAACATAATTTAAAGTGCATTTCAATTATTTAAACATAATTTAAAGCAATGAAATATGCAAGACTTTTGAGGTTGAAAGTAACATGATTTCTGTATAGAAATGGAGACATAAGACTGATTTCACAAGTATAATGCCAATTCTTGAAATGTCCATGTGTATCTGCACTGTCTCTTATTTGTCCAATATTCTGGTAACCCCTAAGATGCCTAGTAGTTGTCTATGGACTTAATTTATTGGCGCTGTTGGTTATTTTCACTACTGAGCCTGAAAGAGCATCCAGTGTAGTCTTAATGAAACTAGTGGGGAACCTGTGGTTGTAAGACATCTTTAATTTTGGCACCTAATAGGTATTTGGCATTTATTCATAGCTACTATTGATGAGGGCCCCAAATCTTTTGAACCTTCTTCACTACCACATATACTATTTTATTTATTTATTTATTTATTTATTATTATTATTTTATTAAAGTTTGTTTATTTTGAGGAAGACAGAGACAGCATGAGCAGGGAAGGGGCAGAGGGTGAGGGGGGGAGAAAGAGAGAGAGCACAAGAGCACATCCCAAGCAGACTATGCCATGCCAGCACAACATGACCTGAGCCGAAACCAAGAGTCAGACACTTAACCAACTAAACCACCTAGGTGCCCCTACACTATTATTTTAGATAATGTGATTACTCTTTCATTTTAGGCAAATGTAGTTTATCTTAATCCATGTGATACGAATCACAACTCTGGTTGACATTGTTTAAAATTTATCTTTAGGAAACAAACATATTTCAGATGTTGGTAGATAGCACCTCAGAATGTATATTACATATTACAGAAGCCATCTGCTTTTTAAAATCATATATATGAAACACAAAACACATAGAATAAAAGTTGATTCTAGAATTGTGAAAAGTTCATTTTCATTATTGCTGATATGCTTAGCTGATAACCCTAGAGTTTATTTGTAAGCATACTAGTAAAATCTCATAGCATCCACAGGACAGCTTTTTGTTTAGTAGACGGCATAAAATAAGTACTTTCCTGAAGCAAAATTATCCATTTCATTATGTTCTAGAACTTTAGACACTATGTTCTGAGGTCAAAGCGTTTTCAATAATGGACTGTGAGGTCACATTTTTCCTCCTGATACCAGTGCACCAAGGACAGGATTTAAGTTCCCTTGTTAGTGGAAAGTCAAAATCTCAGCACTGTCTCTTCCTCTCAATATCTTTAATTGCCATTTGTTCTTACTGAGAACAGAATTTTTTTTGTCTGTCATCAAGTTCCCCTTAAAATGTTTCATGTATCTCAATTTGACTTCATTTAGGTCTGATATTGTTCACTAAATCTCTACTAAACATGATTTCTAATGATTTCTCTTTGATCACTGTTTTATGACTATTTGTGAGCAAAGCCTCTTAGAATTGTTTTTAAAACCTGTTTGCCTTACTTTCAACAACGTTATCTACAGATCTTCCCATTAGCTTGCTGCTATTAATCAAGCAAATATAAATCTAACTGCTATCAAATAGATTTTTCCTTAGCACTCTTTGGAACAAAAAACTTGAAGAATTGTGCCTCTAGTGTATTATTCAGATTTTCTAAACTCCTACTCTAAAATCCTGAATTTTCACTTAAGAGCCTGGGAATTGCCAGTTTTCAATTTGCTCGGATTGGATTTCAGTTATGAGAAATCTAGACCCATGTAAAAAGTGCTTCTTAATCAGTTCTTGAAATCAATATAGCAATAAAGCAAAGCATGAGAAATAAATTATCTTGAAAAAAACCTTTATAGGGTGAATATCATGGAGTATTCTAGCTTATTTCATATTTAGGTGAGGCATTTAATCACACTACATTATTCCACTTAAGAAACCGAATCACTGATGTAGCTTTTGGTAAATAACCCCTTTTCTCAATTTTCTGTTAATATATTCTCTTTCAGATCAGTAGTTCCCAAACATGTAATTAATTTATTTGCATATTTTATTATTTTTGCCATATCCTAACCTTTATTTACTTTTTATTTATTTAAATCAATTTTAAATCCACCAATTTAACCAAACCTTCAACTATGAAATTTTAGATTGATGCACATTAAATACATACATAGCTATTAAGATTTAAATTTGTATCTACCACATCTCCTAAAAATCATGTTTTCCCCTAGGGGCACAGGTACCTTTTTAAGAAAAGCTTTTGGGGGAGTCTGGTGGCTCATTTAGTTGAGCATCGGACTCTTGATTTTGGTCAGGTCATGATCCCAGGGTTGTGGGATCGGGTTCCACTACTGGCTCCATGCTGGGCATGGAGCCTGCTTGAGATTCTCTTTTCCTCTGCCTCACTTCCTGCTTGTGGTCTCTCTCTGTCTCTCTAAAATAAAAATTAAAAAAAAAAAAAAAGAAGAAGAAAAGAAAAGCTTTTGGTTTCCTACCTGTTTATATAAATATGGATACTTGACCTGTTTCTATTAACCTGGAAGTTAATTGTAGAGAAATAGGGGTGCCTGGGTGGCTCAGTTGTTAAGCATCTGACTTCTGCTCAGGTCATGATCTCACAGTTCCTGAGCTGGAGTCCCATATCAGGTGAGCTCGAGTCCCACATCAGCTGAGCTCGAGTCCCACATCAGGTGAGCTCGAGTCCCACATCAGGTGAGCTCGAGTCCCACATCAGGTGAGCCCTCCCCCTCCCCCTCCCCCTTGCCTTCCCTCTCCCCCTCACCTTCCCTCTTCCCCTTGCCTTCCCTCTCCCCCTCTCTCTCTGCCCCTCCTGGAATTCTCTCTCCCTGCCCCCCACTCACTTGCACCCCTTTCTCTCTCTCAAAAAAAAAAAGGTGTGGAGACTCAGGCAGTATGTTAAAAGAACATAGTATTGGGAATTAGAAGAAGTGACCTATCTTCTAATTAACTTTGTATTTCTTTCTTGTGATACAGTTTTGAGTACATAATCTTCTGAGACAAGATCAGTTGCTTCATCTCCACATTAAACTATAGATTTGCTAAGGAACCTTCAAGCTTTTAACTTTCTGGGAGAGTCAGAAATGGTATATAGAACTCTTGGATGATGCTTTATCTTGGATAACACATCTTTGAAATTGTGTTACTATTACTACTTTTAAAAAATTGTCTTCTATCACTGAAGAGAGGATGTTCCAGGTGAGTTCTTGTAACCTTCCTAGAGTTCAAGGTCTGGCTTGGCATCCCAGGTCTGTTCCTCATTCTTATTTGACTACATGTTCAGTGTAGGAAGTAGGGTGCATCTGATATTTAAGGAATGCAAATTCTTTGGTTAGCTAAGTTTAGCCACTAGCAGGAGGTAATTGTGAGGCATTGTGCTTGGTGGAAAACAGTCCAAGAAAGACTTGACTTTGATATTCTTTATAACATTGGGCAAGCTACTCAAATCCTCAGATCTTCCATGTTCTCCACCTGTACCAAAGCTACAATTATTTGACCTGCCATGAGAGTATTGGTCAAGGGATAGCTGATCATTCAGTGGAGGTGGTCAGGACACTCTCTAACACATCATTATCAGCCAGGTTTGAGGTTAAGCTGGTGCAATGGCAGGAATAGATAGATATCATTGATCTTTCAGTGTGCGCCTTAGAGAAGATAAAAATGGCAGCATGATGCTTGGTTATGTTTATGGATTCATAAAATAAGCTACTGATTAAATTACTACTAGACAAAATGAAACTATTAACATTTTGACTTTTCTCCTTTGTTTAAATTTGCCTCTAATTGCTCTTTGGTCTTCTATACTGAGGTTCTAACTTAGTAGATTTTGAACATAGCTGAGCTTTATGTGGACTATGCCCTTATGAACTATAAATATTTCTACAGAATGTGAATATTTTTGCATATTGCTTACTAGGATACCTATTGAAATCATCTCCTTGGTTGTTTTGCCCTGACACTAATTACATGGTGCACTACATATACGCACTAAAACCAAGAAGACTATTCTTCCAAACAGCAAGTTCTGTTACTATGAAAGAGGGATCTAGTTATCTTTGATGTTATTTTTCTTCCCTCTTATTTCTTTTAGTGAATCACTCATTTGAAAATTCTGCCATTTATGTCATAAGGTGATTATTTTAAGTGAATTTTGGTATTTCCAAAAATAGTTTTTTCTCTGCTCTTCATTATGTGAACTCAGAGTTGCTCACATTTTTTTAAACGTGGTTGCATTTTACTAGATGCTTTGGTTAAAGATCAGCAGATTGAGAGATCACTTATCATTCATTCTAAGCCAATTCTATGTGCGTCCATAAAACTATGTTTGCTTTTCTTTAAATTTTACGGTCTTATCTCTTAAAACATTATTTGAGTTCAAAATCACTTGACTTTTCCATGTGTTTTAATAACTTCAAACTATAGGAAAGGTTATACAATACCAAATGAAAGATCCATAACAGGTGCTGTTTTGTTTACTAGTTTGTTTAATTCTTTTCCTTCTCAGGACTACAATCTTACCATTTTCAAAATATATCTTTATTTGATGATTTGATCCGCAGATTTGCAGGATCTTTGAGCAAGGTACTTGCCATTTTCCTTGTGCTATTCCAAGTCTTCTACATCAAGCTTTACTATTCACATACTTGCCAAGTACAATCTCCAGCCCTTTTAGTCTACAAGAAACTTCAGTGAAAGAAATGTGTGGTTTGCATTCATGGTACTATGATTTTTTTTAACCTCACTGAAATTTACTAAAGAGAGAACCTATTTTCAGCCATTTCTTATTTCATTCTGCATTCCTTGCCTGAATAACTGTAATAAAATAGGACAAAACAAATTTTGATGGGCAATTTCATCACAGCCCATCTGTTCGGTTATGCTGTGTGGCAGAAACCTGGGCTTATCTGTCCTGCTGTTTGTAGAGCTGCCTTATGAAAGTGTGGAGAATCAAAACAACAAGGTATTTCATTTATTTCTGGGGCTGTTGCTTGACTCCCAGCCCCAGCCTTCGCAGTGGGACTACAGCAGCAATCAGGTATCCAGTGGGACCAGAGAAGGGAGTTCAGGTGGAGTTGCAATGAGCCCAGGTATCCTATTAGAGAATTAGCGGGATGAGTCCAAGTTGTAATCCACTAGGGAGAATGGATTCAGACACAAGAGAGACCCACTATATACTCCAAGTTCAAAAAACAAGAGGGGTAATTAAAATGAGGGATCAGAGCCAAGAGCGAGCAGGTGGATAGAGACCAGATCTGGTCTGGAGCTCATCATAATCCAGCAAAGAGGGCTACTGCCTGGAACATGGTGTCTGGAACTGCTGTTCACCAACTGGAGAGTTCCTAGGATTGAAAGATCATGAAAATGTTGACAACTACCTCCGTACTTAAAGGCTAAAATCAGGCCACACTGAGACTTCCTTTTCTGGTAAAATTCCTTAGATCCTCTACTCAAAGGAAGACAGTCTGCTTGTGATTCATGGGTCACTTGTTCTTCCTCCAAAATGGCCTTACAGATTTTATTATATTTTATTTGAATGTAAACACTATTACTGAGCAGTAAATAATGATTTTCCTTACCCATTGATTACTTAGTGCATGTTGATGCATTGATTTGTACAAGTCCAGCTTAAAATGGAGCAGATGGGTATGTAAAGGTTTATTCAAAATCAATGTGAATTAGATTGCTGCTCCCCAGTAAAATGGATTGTAAGTTAGAACAGCTATTTTCTTAAACCTAATGTGATAGAATGCTGTCTAAGGCAATCTGTTAAGGTGAACTGACTGAAAATGCAGCTCTTGATCTCAAAAATAAACATTTGCAAAAGATACTATGATTTAATGAGCATAGATATAAATATCATACGAAGGGACCATATTGTGTCTTTGAAAATGTAGTTAATGAATTTTAGCAAATCTCTGGGGAAAAAAAAGGCTTGGCAATAAATCTTATAAAAAAGATAGATAATCATGTTCCTTTGAGTTATACAGTATTACATCGACTGCTTTTCCTCCTAGATTGGGTGTTTGCAAATATTCACATATGCATATGTTACAGTAGTTTAATCATTGCTCTGAATGCAAGAGTGCTGACGGGATGGCTTCAGCTAAAAGAAAATCATTAACATTTATGTCCTTGTTTACTGCTGTTGCTTACAATGTAAAGAAAATGATAATCCATATACAGTTCATTGGCTCTCTATTCAAGCTTGTTCTTGAACACAAAAACCATCCAGTCATTCATGTTCCTGATCATTAAGGGAACAAGCAATTCTCTGTCCATCTCTTTTTCTTAGGTAGATCTTGGAGGTTTGGAAAGACCAGACAGGAGAGGAAGGTGTCAGAAGGGATACAGAAGATTAGGTTTTATTCCAGTACAGGGTGCTACTTTGGCAGAAAACAAAACATATTTCAAAATGATTGTGAGCTTTTGGTTTTCCACTAGAAATGTTCATCATGGGTTGTGCTTCTGATTCCATATCCATTTATAGTGACAAATTTGCAACAGTGTACCTGTGTGTGGATAGATGTCCCAGAGAAAGACTATTCTCATAGATGAGACCACTCACTAAACTTTTATTGAGTATATAATTTGTACCAAGTAGTATACCAAACACCAGGGATATAAAGAAACTTAAAGCAGACCTTCTGCTTTCAAGGAACTGTTTGGCGTGGGATGGCAATAACGATCAGGCAAAGTAAGTCCTATGCAAACTGTGTGCATACAATGCTCCAAGAACTCAGAGGGGAGAGAGTGAGATTACTCCATCCAAGGGGTGTTGTGGCATCTGAGTTGGTCCATAAAGATGAACTGTACTTTGGAGGGTTGGGGTAGCAGGGTGAAGTTGTTATTGGTGAAAAAGCTAGGGAATTCAATAAAGCAAGAGAAATACGGTACCTAATTTGGAAGGGTGGTTTACATAAAGTATTGGAGCATGGAAATTTGGTGAGGAAAGAAGATAGGGAGACCTTGAACAGTCTAATTTTCCTATGTATTTTTCAGACTGACACACCTAAAATAATATCTTATTTATTTTTTATTATTTAAGTTCAAAGAAGATTTTATTGAGCATAATGTGTTCAACACTGCTGGATGTAACAACAAATGGGCATATTTGCAGATAACCAGACAGAACAATGTATCTGTGTAGTGTGTGTGTGTGTGTGTGTGTGTGTGTGTGTGTGTGTGTATGTATTATAAACTTTCAAGAAAGGTGTGTGTGTGTGTGTGTGTGTGTGTGTGATAAATTATAGTTCCATTTCTGACAGTGACCAAATATGTCACTTTGGCTTAAGTTATCAGCCTTTCTGAAATGTAACTAGGTGGTCTCTAGTATTTCTTTCAGCTATAATCTTCTTTGGAATGACCGTATAATTCTGTGGTTCAAAGCAGAACGTAAGGAGTCAAACTGTCTTGGGCTCAAATCTTAGGTATAGTACTTACCAGCTGTGTAACATTTTTCATTTTGCTATAATACTGGGCATTCTCTAATCCTCAAATTCCTCCTGTGTAAAATTAAAATAATTTATAAAATTTAACATCATTTAATAATAATTTGAAAATAGTGGTTCCTACTTCACAAAGCTGCCTTCAGATTAAATGTGAAGTGTTTAGCCCACTTTCTGTCATGTAGTGACTTGCTTAACAGATGCTACCTTTTATGATACTATATTGGTTAGTAAAATAACAATGTTCACTCAATTTCTTACCCTTTGAATGTGGAAAACCAGCCTTTTTAAAAAATATTTATTTATTTTGAGAGAGAGAGAGAGCACAAGTGGGTGAAGGGCAAAGAGAAAGAGAGAGAGAGAGAGAGAGAGAAAGAGAGATAGAGAGAGAGAGAGAATATATCCCAAGCAGGCTCCACACTGTCAGCGCAGAGCCTGATGTAGGGCTTGATCTCACAAACTGTGAAATTGTGACCTGAGCTGAAATCAAGATTTGAACACTTAACCAACTGATCTACCTAGGTGCCCCAAAAATGTTTTTATCAACATTATTCGCCTTGGCCTTGGACACTGACTGCTAATACTTGAATTTTAGTTCTGATTTTCCTAGGACTTCATAGTTTAGCTTCTGGTACTCCCCTAAGGCCTGACTTATTTTTGGAAAACTAATTAGACCCATTTTTTAAGGTAAATCTTCCTGGGCTGCCAAACTTGATTTAGTTTATTCACAGTTCTAAGTAAGAGATGCCACGACTAGTATACCCAATCACAGGGAATTGACAAAGACTGGGCTATCACTTTAGAAATAGGAAATCAGGGGTAAGGCAGGCATCCAAGTTATGTAAAGACCTAGATGACCACAGAGAAAGATGATACTCTCTTATCATTACAAAAACATAGGCAGTAAGAATCAGCATGGTCCTTAGAAGTTTCCACTCTAACACGCATTACGTGAGAGTGCAGAAAATGACCACAAATCCTTCCCTCCCACGAAGAAGTGAGTCTAGTTTTCCACCTCTTGAATCTGGACTGGTCTTATAATTTACTTTTGTGGCATAAATGACTAAGTTCTGAACCTAGGACGAAAGAGGCCTGTGCACCTCAGTCCTCCATCCTGGGGGAGAGAAGGCTTGCCATGTGAGCAAGCCAAATTCTAGCCGGTGGCAATGTGAGAGACCAAGTGGAGAAAAGTTTTACTTCATTCCAGCCTTCCCAGCTGAAATTGTCACGAACAAGCCAGCCCCACCAATGAAGTGGCTCTTTGCAAATGCAAGATGAACCTTCAACCAGCAAAGACAAGAAAAAAAGCTAAAAAAAAAAAAAAAAAAGCCCAAATTGATGACCCACAGAATTGTGAGCAAAAAAACTAGCTCTTGTTTTAGACACTGTTTGGAGTGGTTTGTTCTGTAGCAGAAGTTAACTGCTATGCTTACCGATGCATCGCATTGGTAACTATCTAAATATCTCCACTAAAATATCTCCACTAACAAGTGGCCAACTAGCTTTTCCCATTAAAGAAGAGATTCCAGCTTTCATTTTCTCCATATTTATTTTCATAACTAGGGAGACTCTATTGGCTCCACAGTGAGTTTAGGTCAATCTTTAAAGTCTTGCAAGTATTAAATACATTGTTTGAATTTTCACCATAACAGATTTAAATCACAAGTAAAATTTATAGTCTGTTTTTGAGGTATCAAACTTCATTATGCAGATTTTAAATTGTCATTGTCCCGCATTTATTTTTATTTCTGATTTACTTAAGCCCATGAATATTTTCTAGGCTTAAATGCATTCAGTGCTTGTATTTTGTTTTTTGTTTGTTTGTTTTTTCTCATCCAGTGTTACTAATCTCTGGGACTTGCCGAAGTTTTCTGAATCCAGGTTTGATTTTTGTAACTCTAGCACTGTAATACCTTAGTTATGTCAAAAACCCAAAAAGGTTTGGTGAGCCAGATGTGTGCCTGTCCAACCATCTCATCCCAGTTTGAAACACTACCCTTTCGTCATCAACCTTATCTTCCCGTTACGGCTTAGATGTTCTCAAACTTTGGCTTGCCTCCAGACTTCTCAGAGCAGCACTCTGAATTATGTCTATGGCATTTGTTTTATCTTTTTTTTAGGTAAATGTCCTGATCATTTATTCTATGGATTTCTGTGATGGACCTAGTGAGGATTTGCCAACCATAGTTATCTCTGTCAATCCATCAGCTAATTGCACGACCTTTTCTTAAAAACTCAATTTTGCTGCAATCACTTTTCTGCATACTCTGACCCATTATAGTAATGAAAGAAAATTAAAGCACACTCCAAAATATGAAAAAAAGCAAAGAGCAGCAAGATGAAATGAAATGGTTATGTCTATAGACTGAAATTTAAATGTGGGCAAATTCTTTGTCTGTAGGGAGTTTTTATGTGAAGCTCTTTTAGAATAAATATAAAAGATAAAGACTGGAGTTAAATAGAAGTGTTGAATTGACTTCCCAGACCTGTGCCTTCCACATCATGTTTATGCAATTGTGTTTTTAAGTCAATGTCTTTATTCATCTGAAAATATCACCCAAGTGCTTTATCCCAGCTACAAAGGAATCACATTTCAGTACTGCTCAGTGGGTTGGCATAAAAGTTTTAATCCCTTTATAGCCATCAGATGAAACTAACTAAGGGGAGAGGTGTCTAAAAAGTGAAATGGTCTCAATCATTTACCTTTCAATAATTATTTTTTGATGTAAAGAGCATCTAAAATCCATCATCCTTCAGCTGCAAATTGCATAAGCCAAAGATCACACAGGTTATGTATTGAATGGAATACAGTGCAAAATCTCTTATATTGAGCAGAGATAAGATACTATTGTCTCTCATTATAGAATTCAAATAATCTCAGAATACCTATTTGTAAGCAAGTGATATTGCACTAAGAGACAAAGAAATAATTTACAACTCTTATAATTGTAGACATTTCTAATTTTATCTCATGGAGTTAAAATAGAAACAGTTTTTAATTAATGTTTTGGGAACCTCATAATGCAACCTCCTTGTTGGCAAGAAGACATTTAGCCTAACCTTATAAAGCATTAACATATTGTTCAATATTACTTCCCCTGTGGGAAATCAGCAAAATTTGATGATTACAGTGGAATGGCCTTGAAGGTTGAAGGGAGAACATATCATTTCTGGGGAATTCCTTCAAGACTGTGAAAATGATGTGATAGCAACTGGAAAATACAACAAATTAATATAGTTAGACTACTTTGGGCCCAATGAAATCAGATCTCACCCGAAATGCTGTGTTTTAGAAATTAAATTTTAATCCATCTTCTTTTAGGACTAAGTATTGTTGTTCTACACATGTACACTCTTATATTATATATAAGAATTTATGTACACATATATATAATTCTTATATTTTCTGCATAAATATAATTGCCAATTTAGCACCTCCTAGATAATCTAGTTCAATAATCCTTTCTTGGCATATGTGAAATAGAATCCCACTTAGTTGGGGTGGTTTTTACATTCTGCTCTACGGCTTTCTTCTTTTGAATGGTTCTATTAACTCATTTATTCCCTTCACTAACCACTTCCACCAAGTCTGTTCCTACAGTAGGCTCTGGGAAAACAAAAATAGGCATGTTTTTTCTCCTAATCCAATCAGTTGTTAGATACAGTTTTTACGTACATTGTTCCCAACTGCAACCTTAAATTTAGATAAACCAGGAAAACACAACTATGGTACCAATAAAGAATAGAAAGAAAAGTATATTCAGTTTTTGCTTTAAAATCCCAATATTTAAAAAAAAGAATGAAAAAACTTGACCCCATAGAATGTGCCATTTATGTTACATAAAGTTCCACAGTCTCACAGGTGCACTATTGTAATGATTCATACCAAAATTTCTTGAAAGAGTAAGCTTTCCCAATAAAGGTAAGATTCGGTATGTGAAAGCATATTCCATAAAGTAATATGGGCTGGTGTGACACAATCATCCCATAAATGGACCCAGACTTGCCATTTTGTCTAAAACAAGGAAATGTGTCTCCACTGGTTTTATTCAGAGTAAGTAGAAACATCCATAAGCTTAGGATTCCATTGCCTCTATTCTTTCCTGTTATTCAATAAATGTAATTAGATTGATTGACTGACTAAACAGTCTTATTTACTTCATAGAAGGAACTATCTCTGTAAAAGGAAATCCCCCTTGATAGCCAAATCTTCTGAAGGATGTCTTTAATGCAAAGAGTAATGAATATTTCCCTCTGGAGAAATCTGACCTAATACCAGCTTGGTGAAGAGACCTAGCCCTGTGTCCATTAGTATAAAGTCAATGTTATTGACAATCATCAAATGCTTTTATGTTTTGCACTAGAGTACTTAAGAAATAAATATCATTGATGAGAACTAAAGGCTGTTGATGTATTCCTGTAATTAATCTTAATTAATAATACATTAAATATTTTCCTGATTGTGTGCACATACATCATTTAACGCTGATTTATGCCAAAGCCATTAGGAAAGATTTAGTGGCATATCAGTTCTAGGGCTATTCTTCTATTTATTTTTCATCTTCCTTTTCAAAAAATGCCCTAATTACCAATAATGAACTAATCTGATATTATGTTTGAAGCCATAGTAAAATTCCTGCTTAAAAAAAAAGTTTTCAAAATTGTCTTTGATGTATATAGTTTAGAAAATATATGTATGTGTATATGTAAACACAATAATACCTATGAGTATGTGCATGTGTCTATAGAAATAGGAATATAAACATAAATGTATTTATATGTAGATATGCATGCATGTAAGAGATGAACATCTCTTCTGAACTAATAAGACATCAAATGCAATGAGTTAAACTGTTTTTTTAAATTTATTTAATGTTTATTTATTTTTGAGAGAGAGAGAGAGAATGCACAATTAGGGGAGGGAGAGGAGAGGAGAGGGAGACACAGAATCCAAAGCAGGCTGTAGGCTCTGAGCTGTCAGCACAGAGCCCGATGTGGGGCTCAAACTCATGAACCACGAGATCATGACCTGAGCCAAAGTCAGACACTTAACCAACTGAGCCATCCAGGCACCCCACAAAGAGTTAAACTGTTAAATCAAGTTCATATCTGCTCCAAACTGGCATTAGTTTCCAAAATGTGATATAATATGTCAAGACTTCTGAACATAGAAGACTTCTATGTGATATAATATGCCAAGACTTCTGAACATAGAAGACTTCTGAACTTAACATAGTGTTAATTAGATGAAAATTATCAGGTGAAAATTAAGGTGACCTCTCAAGGGACTGGGCAGGAATTGACACAAAATGGAACAAACCCTCTCTGTGAAATGGATAGAGACTGGAGTGGAGTTGAGCAATATTTAATGTATGAAAAAAGGTCAACAGGGAGGATAGAAGGAGAAGATAGTTACACAGAAAAAGCAAGTCCAACTTTGAAGTCAGGTGATCATATATGAGTCAATTCCAAGATGTCACTAAAGGTGCAAGAGTCCCAACAAACTGGGTCACACATTGAAGGTAAGTGTATGGGGACTGATTAGACTGGATTATGAGTGATGTAAATCAAGAAATACCATGGAGTACTCTTTTTCTTATGCCTGGTTGGACACTGTGAGAAGGAGTTTCATTGCTACTGCCTTGTAGCTTCATTTATATAGATATCATAGGCACTGTGATATCTTTCTTAAATCTACCCATAAGTAAACTATGTATTATCATAGAGTCTAAAGTTGATTTGGTCTATGACAAAATAGAACTTGTTGACCATATCCTTGGAGGAATCAAAATAGAGTAGTTAAAAGCATAGTTAGAAACGGCTACCCTTAGATCCAGATTATGTTGATTATTAGTTATGTCACATTAAAAGTTAACATTGCCTCCTTTATCTTCAGTTTCTTTTTAAGGAAAATGGAGAAAAAATTATCTCTAAGATATTAAAGGACATTATTAAATGAATTAGTATATACATAAGGAGATTTTACTACAGAGCTTAGAATATAGTAAAATCTCAATAAATGGTTGGAGTGGTATAACCCTGAGTTATACCAAGGTTTTGGAGATTACCATTACAAATATAAGTTAAGAAGATTGAAGAAATAAATATTTAATCCTGAAAGAACAGGAGAAAATATATGCTGGAAATCAAAGAGAAACATATGCATATAAAGATGGAGTTTGAAGGCAATAAAATTAATAAACTTTTTTTAAATTCAAATTGTTATAATGGGGTAGAAATAGAATCTACTTTTTACTGTGTGGAAAGGTCCTGGTTATAAGATAACTGTGGTGTAAACCATGAATGAAGAGATAAAACACAAATGATCTAAGTATGATCATTCTCACTGGCAGGGAACAAAATTATAAGGCTAAGTTTTTATGACCTTGCCAATTTCTCTATTGATAAAGCAAGACTGGGAAAGGTAGAGATATCTAAAAGCATTTTTAGATGACAAGCAGGGATAAAAAATTGTTTAAAGTAGAATAGTGATGGAACAAAAAGCAGTTAGAATGAAAACATTTGTCATAGGAAATGGGAATCCTGGAGGAAGAAAAGAAAGTTCAAGAGTAAGGTGTAATAATTTATTATAATACAGATTCTCACGATATTTTCTGAAATATGGTTGAAAATGAATAGTGCTAGATTATAAAGAATCAATAGGCCAGTCTTACAGATAGGAAAGATTTGGTTTTAGTAAAATATGAATTTTGAAACGTAGGGTCTTTTTTTCCCTTAGAATAAACTATGTGTATATGTCTCCAATGAATTCACTTTGATTTAAAAAAAATCAGTAGATAATAAAGTGGATAAAATATGTAAAAAAATATTTCTGGCTCTGATGTCACAGACTTGCTACTACAACTTCATAATGAAAATCCTGCATTAATATTTTTTGGTATTTTTACTATGAGCTTGTTCCTATAGTAGAATAGACCATACAAAGGTCACTATTGCTCAGGCAAAGCTGGCCACAACTTGGAAATCCCCCACCAACACTGAGATAATAGCAAAGCCCCTTCTGGGAGAGATGGCTGACCAGCTGCAGGCCAGTCTTTCTCTTAAAGAATCGTGGGTGCTGTTTAGATGGGATGAAGGAAAATCTTTATGGAAGATATTCAATCAGATGTCTCCCTGATACTACCTTGTTCATGTTTTACTTGGAGGGTAAAAATCGACTAGGTTTTAACTTTGGAGGAATTGACTAATAGGAGGTAGGGAGTGGGACTGAGTTGGCCTAGAGAACCAGAACTCTGGAGCCAGACCCATGTTTGAATCCTGTTTCTGCCATTGCCTTTTTGGAGGCCTCACAGTTAATTTTTCTGAGTCTCGGTTTTCTCATTCTGAAAATGGGGATATAACACTTGCATAATATAGTTATGGGAACAGGACCTGGGAGAGGAAATCCTTAATAAATGTTGACTACTGTCATTATTACCTCAGTGTAACATCCCAGAAAATTCTCCACAACTTTGTGGTGGCTAGTAAGAGCTGGTGGCAATAAGATGCTACAGAGGCACCATTGTCCTTAACTACCTTCACAAGTTAGATCTTGCTAGTTTTATACCACATTTCATCAAGTGAAGGTTCCATTATGTTCCCATATTACAGAGTATCTAGTAGAGACTTCAAGGGGCCACCAAGTTTATTTTCTTGTGGATTGTATTTAATTTATCCAAGACAAAGTTTTCCTTGGGGAACTTTTGTTTTTTTTTAAAGTTCATTTATGTGTGTGTGTGTGTGTGTGTGTGTGTGTGTGAGAGAGAGAGAGAGAGAGAGCATGAACATAAGTGGGGGAGGGGCAGAGAGAGAACTAGAGAGAGGGAATTTCAAGCAGGCTCCACACTGTTAGGACAGAGTCCTTGGGGAATTTTAAAGCCTGAGACAAAATTTCTTTCAGATAACATTGTGCCTAGTTGTATCTAAAGGGACTTTGAGCATGACACAAATTTTTAAGCAGACTGGGCTAAATCCTGCTTACTTTGTAACTTTGGTTAAGGTTCACTTATAGGAGCTTTGGTATTCTTAAATGAAATGAAATCATAATCCATATGTGCCTGGGTTTTGTGAAAATTATTTAAGAAACAGTACAATACCTATGCAAAATTTCCACCCAGTCCATACCAGCTCTCAGGAGAGGAAGGAAATCAAAGACCTCTGTTTAATCAATGCATGTTTGCCACTACTGTATCAATAACCTTGAGTAGCTCCTTCAAATCACTTAAGTATTTCTCAGATCATGGAATTTGTCTTCTTTTTTCAGAAGTCCTTTGGCTTTATTAAATTATCTTATGATTTTTAGATATTGACTCATTCAACAAGCCTCTATTAACCTAGGCACTGTTCTAAGTGCTAGAGATACTACGTGAGCAGGACACATACAGTCCCAGTGCTCACAGAGTTTAACTTTAGTGGAGTAGATGAATAATTTACAAGGAAATAAATAGGACAATTTCAAAGACAAAGTGCTATGAAGAAAATAAAATCAGGTAAGAGCAACTGGAGGAGATGGCTGCTGTAGATTGAATGGTTCAGAAATGTCTCTCTGTGCAAGTGGCATCTGAACCAATGAATAGGTGCAACGAGGTAAAGATCTGGGAGACAGTGGTCAAGGCAGAAGACAGTGCAAAACCATAAGGATGCACTTGATGTTTCTGAGGAAAAGAAAGAATGTTCTCCTTATTCTGCCATAACAAAATACTATAGACTCGGTGGCTTAAACACCAGACATGTTTTGTCTCAAAGTTCTGGAGGCTGACTAGTCCAAGATAAAAGTATCAGTGAGGTAGGATTTATGCCGAGGCCTCTTCTCTTAGCTTGTAGGTGGTCCACATCTCACTGTGTGCTCACAGGACCTCTTCTTTGTGAGCGTGCTGAGATCTCTCTCTTTTTTCCTCCTCTTGTAAAGCCACCAATCCTATTGGAGTAGGGACCCACTCTTATGACCTCATTTAACCTTCATTACATCCTAAAGGCCCTATCTTTAGATATAGTCACATTGGAGGCTAGAGTTTCAACATAGTATGTGGGGGAGGAGAGAAGGGAGTACATATCAATCCATAGCAGCCAGTAAGCCTTAATTATTGAAGGAGGGATTGTTATAAGATATAGATGGACCAATAGAGAGGCACTAGATCATGCAGAGTCTTCTAGACTATTCTAAGGAGTTTGATTTTATCCCAGGTAATAGAACTCATTGGAGAGTTTGTAAAGCATATTAAAATTTGACTTACATTTAAAAAAAAATTACTATGGTGTCTCTTTGGAATATTGAATATAAGAGGAAACAGTATAAGCAAGAAAACCAGTTTGAAGGCTACTTTCACAGTCAAAAGGAGAATTCATGCTAGCTTTAATGGGGACAGTGGTAAGCAGGGTGACACAGTGATCCACACTAGTGTATACCATAGTAGAGTCAACAGGCTTGTTAATAGATTGGATGGGAGGGGGCATGGTAAGAGAAATAGAAATAAGAATCTTCTGAATTTTAGCTATGAGCCACTGAGTGGTTGGAGGTACCATTTGCTAAAATGGAGAAAATTGGAAAACAGCCGCTTCAGGTTGAGTAGAATTGAATCCAGAGTTGTTTTGTACTTCTTAAGGTGCCCTTCTAGATATTCAAGTGTAGATGTCAAATAGGCAGTTGGATTTACAAATCTTGAGTTGTCAGGAGTAGTATTAACAATTTGAGAGTCATCTCTGTATAGCTAGTATCTAAATCCATTGGAGAAAATGAGATTCCCTAGAGAGAAAGTTGAGATTAAAACAAAAAGTCTCAGAATTGAACTTTGGGACATAATATTTTGAAGCCTAGCAAGAGAGGAAGCACCAAAGAGAATCTAAAGTGGCTGTTGAGATAGAAGAAAACCAAGATTGTGGTGTTGTGGAAGCTAAGAAAAAGTAAGCTGGCAGGAAGGGAATAGTCACCTTCAAGGGATACTACTGAGAAGGTAAGTTGAGGACAAAAAGTGACTATTGTATCTGGTAACGTGGAAGTGATTGGTGACCTCCCTTAGTGAAGTTTCAATGGAGTAGTGTTGATGGGAACCAATTTAGAGTAGATTGAAAACAAAATGGGAGGTGTGGAATTGCAAACAGGGAATACAAACAATCATCTTTCAACCTTTCAACTTAGAATCACCTATGGAACTTTGAAAATTACCGGTGCCTAATCCTAAACGAGTCTAATATCAAATCAGTTAAACAAGAGCCTCTGGGAGGGAGGAAAGGAGTAGAGGAAAGAGCTTAGAAGTATGATTGGAGCTTGGACTATTTTTCAAGAGTTCCTCAGGCAATTCTAATTTGCTGCCAGTATTGAGAGACACTTTTATTGTCAAATGTTTCTAGAAGTTTTGTGTGTGTGAAAGAAGACAGGCGACAGTGGCAAGAAAAGTATTTGTTGTGGTTGTTATTGTCATTATTGTTTTGACTGTGTTTTTTTTAAATCAGAAATACTAGAGGATATTTATGTTCTAATGAGGAGGATCTAGTAGAGAGGGAGAAGTTAATAATTTAGGATAAAGAGCAACAATAGCAAGAAAGAAGTCCTGAGGAGGCCAGAAGGGACAAAAACTGTATAATTTCAGGTATCTTATCTTCTATTAGCAGGAGCAGACATGTTTATTTTCTATCACTGAAGGGATTCATTTTGCCTGACTTGCAGCTGTAGTCTGATCCTGACTGGAGAAAACATGAAACAGGTCATTAGGTTTTTAAAAAAAAAAATCATTTTCAAAAACAATTTTATAAACTGTTCATGATTTTTCTATCTTTTATGTTTCTTAATAAAGTTCTCAATACACGTTAGTGATTTAGTTAATTTTTTATTTCCCATAGAAGCATTAGTCTTTTGGGGTCACTGTGATCAAAAGCTTTGGAAGACATGTCTAGAAATACTCAGCTATCCCATATTTAGTTAAATTAGCATGAACAATTTATTCAATACAGAGCTTTTCTAAGTTTAAGAGAGCAAGTTACACCTGACATAGTGCTTACACCTGACATACTAACAAAATGGAAATCTCTTGCCTAAAATCATATTCAATACATCATTGTAATATAGTAGAATTGAAGAGATGCTTTCATCAAGCTTGGAGAATATAGAAGGCTACTTTTTGATGAATAGTTCAGACATCTTTGAGAAGATTCTGAAGCTTAATGGCTTTACAAAAAGCAAATAAGCCATTTTTTGGATTACAGGAAAGTTGCTTGCATTTACACAAAATGAATGTGTAAACTTACACATTCATTCAAAATTCAAAACTTAGAAAATTAATCAAGTTGAGTGACATTTTATTGTCAAACTAACTTGAATTTGATCTAGAGAGGAGTCTAGAACTTGCTCAGACTAATAATCCTAGGGGTCTCAAGATCTTAGGGTATGGAAGAATTCACTATTCCCTTTGCTTTTGCTGATGTATTTGTGTGGTTGTAAGTTTTTCCTAGCAACTAGAGGCAATAGAAAAAAGATTTTTGCTCCCTGGAGCCCCATTATGAAAGAGGTTTACAGGTTATTACAAAATCCATGCAAATATTTATTCACAGGTGTATTTATCACACTGTTACTTATAATATTGTACAGGGATAAGATCTAACAACAGTTAGGGGCTAAGTAAATAATGGCGCATCAAATAGATTATCATATGCCCATTAAAATATATATAAACTGTTTTCATTAGGAAATTGCTTAGGAAGTATGATAAAATACAAAAGCAAAAACAAAAATGTAAAATACTGTGTTTTTATGTTTTCAGTGAGATGAAAAATACATAGAAAATAAATATTGAAAATAAATGTGATAAAACATAACTTTTACTTATTTCTGGGTAGTGGGGATTGTCTATGATTATTTTTTCTTTCTTTTCCGTATATTTGAAACTTTCCATACTGAGCATATATTTCTCTATATTTAAGAAAAAGTCATGCCTTTTGTAGATGAAGTCAAATAATGAAAATGTTATAAACTCCATTTACTTTTTTACTTTTCAATACATTAAAATAAGTTAAAAGATGGAGATTTGATATTTCAATTTAATTATATATACATATATATACATATGTGTATTTATATATGTATATGTAAATGTTTTTTAAAGAACATTATTTCTTAAAGGATACTATTTCTGGGAACCAAGATAAGTGAAGATTATATTTTTGTATTAAAATTCAAAACATTTTAATAAGTATTTTAATGCAAAAGTCAATTAGAGTTATAGAAACATTTTGAAAAACGAATAATGTGCAAAAAGAATCCCTCATTTTGTAATAAAGCTTCAGCACTTGTAATTTTTTACCAGATGCTGATGCAGAGACTGAGACATCTGGCATAATGTATGAGGAAACACACTAATTAAAAAGGAAAAAAAAAAGCATTGAACTTAGCTGTTTTAGTCATCAAAGTAAATACAGGAATGACATGAGAAAATTGAAGTAGTATGACACTTGTATTCTCAAAAATTTAATTGAGACTTGAATCTGAATGACACCAGGATTTTTCTGTCCCTTTCTCCTCTTTGTCCATGTCTCTAATAATTCAAAAACCTTGAACGTAATGTACAGATCATCTGGTCTATCCCCCAACTGACTAAGAAAAGCAATGTACAAAAATATATTTTCTTTGTTGACGATCACAAAGACAATATGGATAGACCACAGTACCCCATCACTGGACTTTCTTTTTCTCCAAAATCTTATATAAAATCTATACCTGCTTTTAAAATAAATGAACAACTCATTTAAAAAATTTAAACTACATTTAAAAAGTTTAATTAAAAAATTACTTCATCTTACAACTGGCTAAGTCAAAGGCACAAAATTGATTTTGATCACAGAATGATTACAACAAATGCTTGTCCATCTTGGGCACAAATTTTGCCTTGACCTTCTATTTGTAGTTACATGTGTAGCGGGAATACTGCTTTAAGGACTTTTAAAGATTTTTAAATGGGGTGTGAGTAGTAACAAAGATACTAATAGCTCTGTGGATTTTATGTGTATTGTGCTTTGTTTGGTTTGTCTAAGGCAAATTTCATACATCTGAGTGCTATTTTTGGCCTCATGTTGTAAGGTTAAAGTTGTGTTCAAATATGCACTAACTCCTCAAAGCCTTTTTGTGAGTTCCTCCTTCACACCTTGTCAGCTGAAACAGTTCACCAGTTATAATGATATTTCTTCTACTTCTGGCCTCCTCCCTTTTCCTGCTTCCTTCTCTCTTGGTTCTTGTGCAGTATAGAAATTGGGTCTGTGACTGGGAGATGAAACTCTCCATTTTGCAAATTGGAAAATTATTTAATTGCTTCACTGTAAGCCATTTAGATACACGATGAATTTCCAGTATTCAGCAAACATCATTCAAATATTTTATCCAGATCTCTGCGTGTTGAAGAATGCTTCCGTACTGTTAACCTAAAGAAGTTGTTGTAGCTGTTGTTTTTCAAATCTTAATTAAGTATATTGCTTTTTTGTCCTTAAAAACATATGGGAGATGGTTAAATGAGTTTTCAATGAAACGCGAGCTGATGGCTCCTGCTTAGTACAAGGAAAACTGATGAGCAGTTAGAGCAGTTAGGAGCCATTACCAGAGATAAAGCTCTAAATTAAAGCTTAACTATAAACTTCAAAACTGAGTAACAAAGGGAGCGGGAACCATTATCTAATTGTAATGCAATTCAGTGGAAAGTAGGTAGTGTTGATTTCAAGTACCCTAGCTACACTAGCAGAGGTTGCCATTGTACATAATCCTTTCATTAGTTTGACTTGTAAACACATAGAAAAACACCATTCAACTGCCCCTTTTAGAATTAAAGAAAAGTGTAGGTCTCCTGCCAGAGTGTTAATTCCATACGGAGATTTGAACTGACAAAAATACTCAGCTTACACTGTATAGTGAAATGCTCCAAACCCAGACATTGTAACTATCCTAGTTTTGAATATCTTTCTGAGAGACCGAGAGCTAAACAACCAATCTAATAGACTAATAGTGATTTAATTCAGCTTAGTAATTGATCAATTATTTAGAATGCATTTATTCCCTGGATAGTCAAGTGTCAGAACAATCTATAGATGTCCTCAGAGATAATACTCAGGATTCTAGTAAGAAGGCAGAGTGAGAAAGATAGAGACCATACACAGGTACAGAGAGAAACGTCCAGGCCATGCACTTCAGTGTCCTCTGTCAGGAGAAATCCCGGCCCAGGGGAGCCTAATTCTGGATGTCCTCGCTTATCTGAGTAAAGAACCATAATGGAAGGAAACAGATGTAACCACTAGCCTTAGGAATTTATCACTGAGGTAGGGCAACTAGAACCTGGACACTAATGCAGGAAGACAAACCAAACTGCAGCCACCAAGAGCCTGGCCTCAGGAATCAATCGATTTATTTATTCTTCCCTTTCTCCTTCACCTCATGGGGGTCAAAACAACTTGACTTTGATAATGCAATTTTCAAACCACTTACAAAGCAGGTAAATTGTGGTCTTTCTGATATGCTCTTAAGAGAGCAAGCTTCCCTCACCACTGCCCCCCCCCCCCAGCTATTTTCAGCTACTCTCTCATCAGGAATAGCAAATACATCCACAAGCTTTTGAAGCAGTTTGAGTTTTAAAAGGGAAAGGCTTCCATCTACTGGATTCTTTGAGTAATAAGGACTATGATTCCACATTAGATTTTCTTTTGGTGATGGCAGTGCACAACCCGGCATGTCCACTTAGAGGTTTCATAATTCTCTTAAATTGCATTTTAAGACTCTATTTGTTAATGAACACATCCAGATTTTACAAAACCTCCCCCCTTTATGTTACACAAGGGAGTCAAAAGGAATACATAACACCTTTTCCCTTAAAAAATGCTATGAAACAGTAATATATCCAACAAAAAAGTTCTCTTAAGAAAATCTGCAATGAAAATAACTTTGACATGGAGTATCAAAATGATTGAAAGTAATGGAATGTCTTATTTATACAAATAGTCACCTCACTTTTTTTCTTTTCTAAAAATTGCCATTTCACAAACTCCATTAGAGTGACCCTAGTTTCAGTTCAGTTCATGTTACTTTTTTTTTTTCATGTTCTTTTTCATGTTTACTTTTTTTCATTTTTTTAAGACTTTTTGGAGGTTTATTTATTTATTTTGAGAGAGAAAGAGTGTGCCTGAACACGAGTTGAGGAGGAGCAGAGAGACAAGGAGAGAGATAGAGAATCCCAAGCAGGCTCCACTTTGTCTGCCTAGAGAGCAGCGCAGGGCTCAATCTCACCTGGAGATCATTAGCTGAGCTAAAATCAAGAGTTGGATGCTTAATCTACTAAGCCACCCAGGTGCCCAATGACATATCTTCGTGCCAAAATGTTGCATTACAAAGATAATAGCAGGGGTCCTTTTAGGGGGCGTACACTGAACTACACTAGGGGGTATGTACACAATTTGAGATAAGTCATGTGATAATTCCTTTTTTATAATCTTGCTGAGTCAATACAAAGAGGTAAAGATCTATCCCCCACCAAAGGTTGGATTTTTTTAAAAAAGAACATTAGAATTTAAGGTTTTATTTAAAACAAACTTAGTACATGCAGCATAAGTTGTAGGTGTCTGTCTTACTGAAGTCTCTTGAATTTGTAATCCTAATTCATGTATAAATCATACTGAATATCTTTTATACTGAATGAAAATGAACTAGAAGTTCCAGGTTAATGTCTATGTATAACTATGTGTATGCATTAACTATTTGGCAAATAAGACAAAATTTAAAAGTCCTGAGAAAAAAAAAATTTTACTTTAAACTCATAGATATCTGGGACACTATTATCTGTGGGTTTTCCACAGTCCCAAAAGACTTGGTTGAAGAAATAAAGCAGAGGAATGTTGATTTGTCTCCTAAAGTACAATAAATACCTAAAGGTTCCCAGGTGAGTTCCCTAGGACTTTAAATTCCTTCCTTTACAAATTAGTGAATATATAATTCCACATCTAAAAAAAGTTTAAGTCTTGCTACAATTCATTAGGGTTGCCATGGACCTCATCTTGAATACTCTTAGCATCAGAACCTGGAATATACTAGATGTTAGAATCTACCCAGTTGAGATATGACCTTATATTTATACCTGAAGACTACCCTAAAATAGGATTTTTGAAGACTGTGAAATGGTCTGCTGAGAATAATAGATACTGTAGTTTATATTTAAGTATACATTAGCTTGATATGTATATTCAACAAATATTAAATTACAATGATGTGATAGTAATTCTCTTTAGTGAGGGCCTGTTTTAGTCCCATAGCTCCCTCATTTTGAATTGTGCATGCTCTGTTCGTTATCTTTTGTATGACCCTTTATCACATATCTATAGCCCATGCTAATTGACACCAATAACTTTTTATTTTATTTTTGCATTGGAAAATTTATTGCCATTGGAGAGACAGGCAGAAATTATCTTTTTCTTTGCACTTTCTCCTCTAACAAAATCAAGCCCAGACATTCTAAATTTAGCAATAAATAATCACTCTGTGATTTTAGTCTGTGCATTAACCTTAAATTATTTAAGGGGGACTTTACAAATGAGACAAAAATGAGAAGTTATATAAAATTAGTTGATCTGACTTGAATAGTTTATTCATTTACTTAACAAACATGTATTGACTTTTTAATACGTGCCAGGCATTCTTCTAGGTTCTGAGGATCGAGAAGTATATAAAATTGACAAAAATCCTTATCTTCATGGAGCTTACTTATATTAGGAAGACATTAAATAAGATAAATAAATAGTATGTTTGATAATGATATAGCTAAGGAGATTAGTAGGTCATGAAAAGGGACTGGGCCCGACTAGCTGTGCCAGGTTAGATAGGGTAGTTAGGAAAGGCTTCATGGAGAGGAGTTAGTGATTTGACTATACTTGGCACTGTGGCCTGCTGGTGGAGAAGCTCAGAGGTCTTTGAGGACATAGTATGTTTTTAGCTGGGTTATCCTAACCTACCTCCTTGTGACTGTGTTCATATAAGCCCCATTATCTGGGAGTACCCTTAAACCTAAGTAGACTTCTCAAATTTCAGACCCACTGACCATTTTACCTCCAGTTTCCTGTCGAGGGAACTGTCACAGGGAATCCCATCCCAATACACCACATTTAAATTAAACACCCATTTAAGAAGTTCACAGGGATCATAGCAGGAGGTTGCTCTAATACACATACTCAATGTTCAGATTAAGAATTGTTCATTTATCATAAATGTCACTGAAACCCCCGGTTGACTACCTTATGAATGATCTGTGATGTGCAATTCCATGCTTCTCTTGATTAAATGAGTAAGTGTATAATTAATATTGTATGTTAGGGAAAATGACTTCTTCCTGAATATCCTTCTAATAGGAAAAGCCTGAACTCTAGGAAACTTACCAAAACCATTATTTCTCCTCTGTTCAGGCACCTTATCTGAAATAGTTTACATATGCATAAAAACTACATTTTATTTTGTCTAAGTTAAGGCAGAGGGCAGGTTGGCTGCAACCATTTCTTGTATTACAAAAGTATGTATTAAAACTTCTATATTATAAAGTCAAAAGTAAATTTCCCTAGGATTAACCTTAATCTGCACCATTTTATCATGGTGTTTCTGCTTTGACCTGCATAATTAAGAAAACTATTCTCTGCACTTAAAATTTGATAAATTGTAGTTTTATATTTATATTTAAGGCCCAGGCTCAGGAAAATTTGGCTTTCCTGTATAAAATTAAACCCTAAAAATAGTATTTCAGAGAACATATAATAGGTGGCTGGAAATATATAATGTCTGCTTAATAAATGATACCTCCGTCTTTTAAACCAGAAAACAAAACCACATCAGCAGTTATTTTTTAAAAAGCCATCTAAATTTTATGTCTTTGGCCCTTCTTGGTAAAACAGTTGAAATTTTTATATTTATGTATAATGACACATGTATCATATTGGCTAAGGACTAATAATTATATGTCCTAATGAAATAAACACACTATGTAAAATGTCAGGGAGATTCCTCTCCTTTTTTAAGAAAGACTTAAATTGAATTTTTGTTAGCAAGGTTTGATAAAATCTTAACCATTTGTTAATGTTACTATTGACCATATTTAAGAGTAGAGACCTTGGTTATGAAGCTATGAATCAAAATTAACATAATATGCTTTAGTATAGGTAATATTATTTTAATATTTTTTCAGATTTTTATTTAAAATTCTAGTTAGGTAACATATACTGTAATACTGGTTTCAGGAGAATTTAGTGATTCAGCAAGTATATATAGCACCCAGTGCTCAACACAAGTGTCCTTAATACTCATCACCGATTTGACCCATTGCCCCACCCACCTCATTCCATCAACCCTCAGTTCTCCATAGTTAAGACTCTCTTATGGTCTGCTTCCCTCTCTCTTCATTTTTCCCTTCCCTTTCATTGTTTTGTTCCTTAAATTCCACATATGAGTGAAATCATATGGAATTTGTCTTTCTCTGACTGATTTCATTTAGCATAATACACTGTAGCTCCATCCATGTTGTTGCAATAGGCAAGATTTCATTCTGATAGCTGAGTAATATTCCATTGTGTGTGTGTTTATGTATGTGTGTGTGTACATCACACATGTCATCAGTCGATGGACATTTGGGCTCTTTCCATAATTTGGCTGTTGCAGATAATGCTGCTATAAACATTGGGGTGCATATGCCCCTTCAAATCAGCATTTTTGTATCCTTTGGGTAAATACCTAGTAGTGCAATTGCTGGGTCGTTCAGTAGTTCCATTTTTAACTTTTTGAGGAACTTCCATACTGTTTTCCAGGGTGGCTGCACCAGTTTCAATTCACACCAACAGTGTAAGAGGTTCTCCTTTTCTCCACATTTTCACCAACATTTGTTTCCTGAGTTGTTAATTTTAGTCATTCTGACAGGTGTAAGATGGTATCCAATTGTGGTTTTGATTTGTATTTCCCTGATGATGAGTGATGTTGAGCATCTTTTCATGTGTCTGTGGTCATCTGGATGTCTTCTTTAGAAAAATGTCTATTCATGTCTTCTGCACATTTCTTAACTGGGTTGGTTTTTGGGTGTTGAGTTTGATAAGCTCTTTATAGATTTTGGATACTAACCCTTTATCAGATAGGTCATTCGCAAATATCTTCTCCCATTCTGTAGGCTGACTTTTAGTTTTGTTGATTATTTCCTTTGCTGTGCAGAAGCTTTTTATCTTGATGAAGTCCCAATAGTTGATTTTTGGTTCTGTTTCCCTTGCCTCTGAAGACATGTCTAGTAAGAAGTTGCTACAGCCAAGGTCAAAGAGGTTGTTGCCTGTGTTCTCCTCTAGGATTTTGATGGTTTCCTGTCTCACATTTAGGTCTTTCATCCATTTTGAATTTATTTTTGTGTATTGTATGAGAAAGTGATCCAGCTTCATTCCTATGCATGTTGCTGTCCAGTTTTCCCAACACTATTTGTTGAAGAGACTGTCTTTATTCCATTGGATATTCTTTCCTGCTTTGTTGAAGATCAGTTGACCATAGAGTTATGCATAGTGTTGATAATGTTAAAGAAATTCATATTTGGTTTATTGACATTGTCTAATATTTTCCCACATAGTTTCTTAGAAGGCTATTTGATTCTCATGTTGTATACCTAAAATTAAAAAAAAAAAAAAACACTAAATTAAGTACCTAGCAACTATTTAAAATGTAAAAGCATGCTAATATGCTAATAATTACTAGATATGAATTAAGTCCAATAGTGTTTATGTTATGTGCAATACATAAACCAGTGTAGGAAACACTGGTTTATCATCAAGCAGAAATCTGTAATTATACTATATGGCAACGATATAATTTTAACGTTCTTAAAAACTTGCGATGAAATCTGTAACACTACTTTGTAGAGTACTTCTTACCTCAGTAAACACTGAATACTGGGCAGGAAGGGAAAAAATGCAAGATTAAGGACTACATAAAAAAATATGAAAGGGATTAAGATCATTGAGCCCCATGAAAATATTAATAAAGAACTATCTTAATGACTAATATCTGCAATAGCAAATATCCTAATATGTGACTAAAATCAGTTAAAATTGCTTTAAAATTGTTCCAATTCAGCAGCAGGAATGTAGTTAAACATGAAATTTTTCTCATTTGTATCTATTCAAAAAGTGGAATAAGATGGCAATTTGTCATTAGATTATGAAATTCTTAACTGAAAATAACTGAATAAAAGGCACTTATAATTTTTTGACATAAGAGTAGTTGAAATTCTTCAGCTCTCTGTGTGCCAGTTACAACACGGCAACTTATTCACCAAGCCAATAATGGAGAGGGTCTGCTAGCAAGATGTAAGTAAGGAACTTACATTAATACAGTAGTGACATCCCCTCATCATTGTTATATTCTCTTCATTAGAAGCAAGTCACAGGTTGTGCCTATACTCAAGGAAAAAGACCCCACACAGGGGCTTGAATACCAGGAAGTCAAGTTAATCAAGGCCATCTTAGAGTCTATTTGCCACAGAAAATTATACAGAAATTTTAAAAAAGTGAGTATTCCTTGGTAAGAGCTGAAGAAAAATACCCTTTTAATCAAAACGTTCCTAAAAATGAAAACCAGGTGACATTTACTGTAATGCCCACCCAATTCACTCTCCATCTCATCTTACCCACATCTGATTACCATTTCAGCTCAATGACAACTTCCTCAAAGAAGCCTTCCCTGACCTGCCCTTCTCTAATCAGCAGAGGATCAATTCTATGCTTTTATACCCTGAACATCTCTCAAATACATTCTGACTTTACATTTGATAATTTTCATTTGTGTTGGTTATTTGATTACTGATTAGGCTGTGAGGGAAGAAACCATTTATAGTTTTTGTTCAACATCCATATCACCGAGCACAATATGTAACACAGAGAAACAATGAAAACAAGTTGAGTGAAAGAGCAGAATTATGGGCACTGACCAGGAAATCAAGAGACCTGGGTTCCAATATAAACTCTCTTATCAGCTGTGCTACCTCACACAGGTCCAATCAACTTTTTGAGCCTTACCTACGTTTTCCATCCATGAAAGGTCAGTTGTAACTCAAACAGTAATAATTTTTTTGCCGCAATTTTGTGATTTTATACAGTTGTTAATCAGTAAATTTCCACTGCTTTGAATTTTTTTTCCATCAGTTTTCAGTAACTACTCCTCTGTCTTTTGACCACTGATTTTGAGGTTTTAACCTGCTGGCAACAAGTAAAGTCAGAGGATAGAAGAAATAACGTGAGAAGCCTAAACAGCATCTGCAAGATCATTTACATTTTAAAGAATACTGATATCCTTCAGAGTTTGTATTTGAATACCATAGCTATGATGTGATTCAGAATACTTTGGTTTCCTCTAGACAAATCACACCCTCACCAGAAAACAAAAAACTACATTGCGAGCATGCAACGATGCAAGATGTTGGCATTCTGCCTTTCCCTTCAGCTGCCCAATCCTCTGTATGGACCCAGAGGCCTCGTTCAATTAGAGGGTAGTATAGACTTAGCCCAGTGACATCCTAAGAATAATACAAAGCTCTAAAAAAGAAGAGAGACATGTTAGAATTGTCTGTATAATGGGGTACTAGACTATTATGTAGAAGGATATTTTAGCATCACAATAGCACAGCTGACACACTTGGCCTGTTTTCATCATTACTGAATGTTGCTCTTGTGTAGTAACTGCTGAGAAGTTCTCATGCCAACCAATGTTAAGTCTGGTTTGTGAACTGCATCTTAGGTATGCAATAAATAAACTTTGTGTTGTTTTCCGTATCAAGTCTTTGACATGACTAGTGCTGGAAGAAGATAAATACTGCATGGGAAACCCAGGAGCAATATGTTACTCGACCGTTCCCAACATCATAAGTCAAACTCATGCTTATTGAAATTTTTGTCATTGGCTGTTCCACAGTAATGGCACAGTGTCCCAGGGGGTGACTAATGGCTCTCCTTCAGCCTTTCCCAGCTCACTCATTTATAGTATGTTTAGGAAACAAGGGGGAAATCTGTTGACAACGGAGTCTGAGTATACTTTTGCAATTTTTCTTTCAAAACATAAAATCAGTGTGTTCTCCTAGAACGTTTTTTTTTTAAATCTTAACTCATACTGTACTTAGTAGCGTATCATCTACACTGAAAGACCGTGATTATGGAATTTGTTTTTCTTGTGTGGCGTATGTGTGACAATCACAGCAGTGCACAAATATGGATGGGGGAAGTGGCTGGTGCAGAGACATGTGGCACTTCAGCTTCATTTTATTAGTAAATGCTTGGGTTTACAAAAATGCTTGGGTAGAGACCTTGAATGGTGTCCATAGTAGTGCCATTCTGAGGAGTCTTAAAAGCAGTGCACGGTATACTTCTCACTGAAAGGGCATCTGGGCCAAAGTTAAGTTGTTGATTTCCCACTTTATTCATCTAATATACAACAGAAATGCACAGGCTCAGAGAATAACCAGCCTACTCTTCTATTAGGGAATGAAGTGCCCCTCAAAGTCCATATCCACCATAAAACAACAAACATAACAGGTAGCATTTAGTGAGCACTTACTATGTATCATGCACTATTTGTTTTACATGTTAACTCAGTGAATAAGCACACTAACACTCTGAAGGAGGTTCTATTATCATGCCCATTTAATAGAGGAAAGAACTGAGGCCTTGTGAGGTTGCTTATATTGCCCCAAATTACACATCTGGTAGGTAGCAGAACAGAATTCAAACTCAGGCAGTGTGAATCAGTCCTTAAGTGCACTGGTATGTTCTTAATCTCCTTTAATCATATCTGCATATGATCAGGATTCCTTTCCTTTGCTGCATAAGTAGAAATATTTAATGCTATAGAAGTCATTCTACTGAGAAAAATTATATACCCTAGGTTTACATTCTGTTAAACTTGATAATCAAGAATTGACTATGTGTACTTAATATTGCCTTTAACACGTCCCATAATATAATCTCAGATATCGTGTGCCATAATAAGATGGAATAATCAATTCACACTAGTTTTTCTGGGTCGTGTTAAGTTTTTTTCCTTTTTTTCCCATAATTCAAAAACATAATTATACTTCCTTATTGGCTCTGCAGACAAGAGTGCTGACTAAATACAAACTAGGAAAATGCACTTTAATAAATACTAATAATTATTAATGAGACCAAGCACTTTGGAACCAAACTTTGCATAAACTCACTCTCCCCCCTCCTCTAACGTGTGTGTGTATACATGCATATGTATATGTGTGTATACATGTATATACATGTGTGCATGTGTATACACACATGTGCGCATATGTACATACACATACATGTGTACATATGTATATACACACGTGTGTATGTATGTATGTATATTTGAGCATCTTCTCATGGTCTATTTATAATATACATATGTCAAAACATGTTTAATACATATAGTCATTTTAAGTCATGAAAGCAAATTATATAGAGCCATATTTCTTATACATACATATATGTGAGGCAGAGAAAGAATGAGATGGAAAGGAGAAAAGAGAGCATATGCCAGAGAGTAGCGCAATTAATAAAGAATGTCCATTAATGCCAGATACTATTCTAGGAACTGAACATAAATACATTAACAAATATGTATAAGTATTTCACACCATTTTCTTGGTTTAATTAAAATCTTAAGATGGAAACTTCCTAATGAAAAAAAAAATGAAAAGCATATAGAATTTTTCCCCACAAAGATTTTTGTCTAATATCAGTTTATGTCCTGTGAATGACTAATGTATTGGTTTAGACATAGAAAACACAATAAAGCTGTGTTTCTCAAAATGTTTTCAATGGAGCATTGTCTCAAAATTTTGGAAAAGGACAAATAAGTTTGGGAAATATTATCCAGTTAGGATATTTTTAATACTCTTCATCATAAGAAAGGTTATGAGAAGTCCTGTAGTAAAGTTACCTGTGTTTAACTCATTGTTTTTATTAAAATATGACCAGATAATAAATGTGTAAGTACTGCATTTAATCTAATTTAAGCTGTCATCAATTTAAAGATCACCATTTTATTATATACCACTAATAAAAAGTTCCAATTAAACTATAGTGTAAAACCTCATCACTTAGAATTATTGTGTCCCTTTTAAAGTGTTTCAGACACAAACTAATTCAGACAGCTTTTTGATATCTCATTCTTGTACATACATAGAATTTTTTTTTTTAAATAAGAAAAGTAAATTGATCAAGAAACTTCATATTTTGAGGTTGACTCTTTTGAATAACTTTTTGGGTCAGATTTGCTGGTATGTACGTGTTTTCCATCTACTCTGTTCTCAATGCCATCAAGATGATCGGTGATGTAGTATGTCTACAAACATTGTCATCCCTGGGATTTTCTTTCAAGTCCCTGCAACCATTTGGCAAATTTTCATTTTGGTACTTTCTTGATTTTTTTTAAGTATTCTCTAACACCCAACGTGGGGTTGAATTCACAACCCCGAGATCAAGTTGCATGTTCTACTGACTTAGCAAGCCAGGTACCCTGACACTTTCTTAGTTTTACTAGAAGTATCAAATGGAAGTTTTTCAGGCAATAGGGATGCATTTAAATGCCCATTGATTTAAATGCTCATTAATTACTAAAATTGCAATTTGCTAGTTTACCACAAAGAGAAAAACAAGTTTGCACATGGTCAAGCCATGCCTACACTACAGTTGTCTTTTCTCAAATGTAAGATGCAAGGAGCAAATGTAAGATAACGTTGATTATAAAATATATCACCATTTCAGGGATGATATAATAATATAGTATGTGTCAAGAACTGAAGACACAGTTTTATCTAGCATTCTATGGAACTAGTGATGAATAATGTACAATTTGTGAAGCACTTTACAGAAATACATTGGTTAGTCAATTGCACACTGAAACTTTCCAGCTTGTATTTAGTTGTCCGATCAGTAGAATAAATTCCACTTATATCATTACTGATCATTTGTCTCTGTAAATTCAAGTTTGTCCAGTATCCTGGATCACATTGATCTGTTGAGACGGGGAGAATTTGCCAAGTGGATCCTATTCTATACTTCAAGGAATGATAATTACCATGTTTTGTACCGCCATCTAGAGAATGATATCTCTGTATAGATTTTTTTCAAAGTTTCTCCAGTGTTTTGCTCCCATTCCAGAATGGTGGGTAAGAGCATGGAGTTAAATATTAGATGGGTATGAGTGACTTCTAATCCTTCTCCTGATATTTTCTAAGTAAGCTTGAGCAAGTTAACTTTCATCCTTAAACCAAAGCCACCATAATAGAGAAGTTATAGAGACTTAATGAGAAAGTATACACAAAAGTGTTTATTGTGGAATTTTGAGAATGAAGTCCTTTAAATAATGCTGTTTGTATTTTTCTAATACTTCTGCTATCGAACCAAACCATACTATGCCATCAGTGGTTGGATGGATGGATGTTTGTCCTAAACCAAGAATGGTTTGAGATGTCTTCCTAAATTCTAAATTCATATGATACACTGGAGAGAATATAGAAAGCTACCTTATCAGTTATAAAGTTATCAGTGTTTATAGGATAAAAACATATTAGTTGTTAAGGAAAAATACAACCTTTCCTGTTTCTAGATTCATAAAAGAAATTGCTACTGAGGCTTCTTATTAAAAACAAAGCCAACAATGTTATGTGATGAGATACTCAAGGACCTCAGCTTATCCATAATGCAGGGTTTTTTTGTTAATTTACCCTTAATGAAATCCAATATCATAAAGCAAATTCTCATTTAGATTTCAGAGGGGTCAAAATAATGTCATCTAAAAGCATAGCTCTACTGCACTGGCAGCATGGAACCTACTTGGGATTCTCTCTCTCCTCTCTCTTTACCCTTCCCCTGCTTGTGCACACACACACACTCTCCCTCTTTCTCTCACAAAATAAATAAACTTAAAAAAAATAAAATCCCAGCTCTATATTATACTAAGTTGATCCTAGATAAAATTTAGGTTACAAAAGTGGATAGCCTACAGATGGTTCAAGCAATAAGATATATTACAGAGCTAGTTAAGTGTCCTTAATTAAAGCAAACTGAAGGAAAGACAAGTGAATCATTTTAAAAAATATGTATACTATATGTACTAAGAAACAAAAACAGCAAAAGCCAAAAGGAACATGGTTGGAGATACACTAAAATGAATTTCAGATGATTAAATGAAAAAAAAAATATGAAGTGAAAAATTTTAGGAATGTTAGAAGATATAGCTAGGCATTTTTTACATCTTAGGATAGTAAGGGCCTTTCTAAGCATAATATAAAGGGCAGAAAACAAAGGGAAAGTTTTGTACTGCAAAAAAAGCACTTGAAAATTTAAATATTTACAAGAGATGTCCCCAGTATAGAGTAAAATCTTGGTTTGTGAGCATAATTCAGTCTGGAAGTATACTTGTAATCCAAAGCATGTGTATAATCAAAGCAAATTTCGCCATAAGAAATAATGGAAACTCACATGATTCGTTCCAAAACCCCAAAATATTCATATAAAAATTATTACAGTATTTAATACAAAATAATAAAGAAAATACAAAATATAAAGAAAAATAAACACATTAACCTGCACTTACCTTTGAAAACTTTCATGGCTGATGTGAGGGAGACGAGAGAGAGGAGGGTTATCATGTAGTATGACTTTCACTATCACTAACGGAATCATCACTATCTATTGGCTCAGTGGAATCTTTTTCTTTTCGTGCAATTTTAATAGGAACCTATCCGATGACACTTGCTTTTACTGCCTTTTGAGGATTTCACAGAAATGTGACATTGCAGTGTCATTAAAAAGATTCACCGCTCACACTGCTACAGCCTTATTTGGTTGGTGCTTTTCTACAAAATTTTGCACTGTTTCTCACATTTTACACATATACCTAACCTCATTTGAAGTGAACGATTCCTCTTCTTTCTTCTTATAAAATCTTCTCCTCCTCTCCAGATGAGATGCAGACGAGGACTTCTTATGAAACCTTGCAATTTCGGCCACTCGCCTACCTCGTCTGTACTTCTATATGATTCCCTTCTTAACTTCCAACGTAATTATCTCCTTCTTACCACCTTTCTTTTCAACCTTTTTCTGCATGAGGGACATTATATATGCTCGCACAGATGTTGACTACAGTACAGTATTAATAAACTCTTGTCATATACTGGTATGTAACTAGCAATAAGGCAGCAGAGGAAAGGGTCTATATCTGCAGGCAGCCTGACCTAGAATGAAGCAAAGCATTCCTAAGCTACTCTTGCATGGAAAAGCAAAGGACTGTCCATAGGTGCTTTGAAGTGACAAAAAATACACTAGTGACAGTTGTGGGCACCTTCCAATGTTTTGAAAAATCAGATTTCTGCCAAACACTGTGGCCTGAGACTAAGCATTGGCATAAGGGATGATCACCCACAATCCCACAGTGAGTGAGTGAGAGAAAGAGAAGAACCACTGATTGGCTCAATTGTAATCGTGTGACATTCAGTGTTTATGAAGTGATGCAAGATACCACTCGTTTATCAAGTTAAAATTTATTAGAAACGTTTGCTCATCTTGCAGAATGCTTGCAGAACAAGTTACAGACTAATGTTTTACTGTACTTCACTTTTTTTGTGTGAGATTGTGCATGAGTGGGAGTTGGGACGGAGAGACAGAGGGAGGGAGGGAGAGAGAGAAAGAGAGAGAGAGAGGTAGAGGGAGAGGGAATCCCAAACAGGCTTCATACTGTCTGCATGGAGCCAGATACAGGACTCAAACTCACAAAAGGTGAGATCATGACCTAAGCTGAAGTCAGAAACTTAACTGACTGAGCCACCCGGACACCCCACCCCCCAAATATATTTATATCAGGGGTGCTTAAACATCAAAAAGTGAACACTTCTATGGAGATCTGAGAAAAGGGGAAGAATAGGCAATTCATAAAAGAAAAAATTAGCAAGGTTACCAGAAGAATTCTCACTAGTAATCAGTTTTATTTTTTTAATGTTTATTTTTGAGAGAGAGACCGAGACAGAGTGTGAGCAGGGGGGGGGGGGGGGGGGGGGGGAGGGAGAGAGAGAGAGAGAGAGAGACAGACAGACACAGAATCTGAAGCAAGCTCTAGGCTCCAAGCTGTCAGCACAGAGCCCAACGAAGGAAGTGAGATCATGACCTGAGCGGAAGTTGGACACTTAACCCACTGAGCTACCCAGGTGCCCCTACTTTTAATTTTTTTGAGGAACCTCCATACTGTTTTCCATGGTAGCTGCAATAGTTTCTGTTCCCACCAAGAGTGCAAGAGGGTTCCTTTTTCTCCACATTGTCATCAACACTTGTAGTTTCTTCTGTTTTCGATTTTAGCCATGCTGACAAGTGTGAGGTGACATCTCATTGTGGTTTTGCTTTGCCTTTTTTAAAGGCAAACCAATAAATAAAATTATTTTTTAGTGTTGATTTCCATGTCTTTGTGTCATCTTTAATTTCATCAATGTTTTATACTTTTTAGAGAACAGGTCTTTCACCTCTTTTAAGTTTATTCCTAGGTATTTTATTATATTGGGTACAATTCTAATTGGGATCCTTTTATTAATTTTTCTGCTGCTTCATTATTAATATACAGAAATGAAATACACTTCTGTATATTGATTTTGTATCTGCAACCTTATGAATTTATTCTAGTTTTTTTTCATGGAGTCTTTCTATATATATCTATCTATCTATCTATCTATATATATATATAGATATAGATATATAGATATATATCTATAGTATATATATATACTATCATGTCATCTGCAAATAGTGAAAGTTTTACTTCTTCCTTACAATTGGGATGGATTTTTATTTACTTTTCTTGTCTGATTGCTATGGCCAGGATTTCTAGTGCTATGTTGAATAAAAGTGGTAAGAGTGGGCATCCTTGTCTTGTTCCTCATCTTCAGGGAAAATCTGTTTTTCACTATTATGATGTTGGCTGTGGGTTTTTCACATATGGCAATGGCTCTCTTTGCCTGTTGTGGGCAGGGTTTGGTCCCTGTGTTATTAGTGAGCCAGTCTAGGGCTACTTTGGGTTTAAGTTAGGCATTTGCCAGAGATGCAGTAGCAGTGAATTGTAGGGTGCTCTTGCTATGTTGTTTCCTGGGAAGTATTTGTTGGTCCATGGGGCCTGCAGTCAGACCAGATTTCTGCCTCCAGCCCATTGCAGAGACTGCAGTTGTACTGGAGCATGTGGTTGTCTTCCTATCTCCCCAGGACAGGAGTTACTTTGGAGTGATGCTGGCCCCTATTGGGGCTGCTTATACACTGCCAGGCTTGTGGCACCACCATGGATGGGCTCTAGCTGAGAGCATATTGGAGAAAATAGGTCTATGGGAGAATGCAGGTACAGGGCATGGGGTGCTAGGAAAGTTTTTGCACGTCTGCTGTGGGAAGGGGCCTGGAGCTGAGGCCTGGCTGGAGGGGGCAGGCTAGTGTCTGTAGGTGCCTGTGTATCTAGGCTGGGGACTAGAGGAGAGAAATGGCACCTGCCAGATCTTTTGTTCTTGAAGAAGTCTCTCAAGGATCCCTGCCTCTCCAGCATAAGCTTTGAGATTAGTAAACAAATCTCCCTCTCATATACAACAGGCATTTTTCAACTTGTTGCTTCTACGCTATAGCTCAACCTGCTGATTTTTAAAGTTATAATTAAGCCCTCCTAGTTGTAAGAACTTATGAAATTAGGCCCCTCTGGTTTTCAAAGCCAAATATTATGGGGATTGTCTTCCCTATGTGAGTTCCCTGTGGCTGGGGTGCCTGGTATGAAGGTCTGTTTCTTTCTCTTCCTGAGCCCATGGCATCCCTCCCTCCGGTGTACAGTCCCACGGGTCTATTTAGCTCCTGACCTCCTCCCCATCCTTCCTAACCTCTTTGATGTGGCCTTTTCTGTACATTTAGCTGTGGAGAGTCTGTTCTGCCAGTCTTCTCATTGTTTTCTGGATTATTTATAGTCATGTAGGTGTTATCTAGTTGTATCTATGGGATGAGGTGAGCTTACCATACTCCTCTTCTGCCATCTTCCCCAGAAGTCACTAGTAATCAATTTTAAATAGTAATATAATACCATTTACCTTCACATTATTTAAAAAATGGTAAATTAAAGGATAAATTAAAATAGCCAGTGTTCTGGAAGGGAAATTAGCTTCCTACACTGTAAGAAGTTATGTAAATTTGAACCTTTCTGGAAAGCAGGTTAGTTTTTTATACACACACACACACACACACACACACACACACACACACACAAATATACACACACACATATATATGTCTTGAAATCACATAATTTATCAAAATACATTGCTTCTAAAAAATTATCCTAATGAAATAAAAGGCATGATAAAAATGTGCAAAGATGTTCATTGATTTTAAAGTCCAAAATTAGAAATAACTTGAATGTCCAAGTATAGGAAATGAATTAAGTTATTACTAATTCATAAAATAGAATACCACAGAGGCATTAAAAACGAAGGTATAGAAGAGTTTAGTTGACCTGAAAAGTTATCATGACATACTGTTTTAGCAAAAAATTACATTGCAAGTTAATATTACATTATACATATTACAGAATCATTTTTTGTAAGAAATGTATCTTACAGTTATACATAAATAGAAATCTAGAAAAATCAATACCATAAGGTAAATATAGCCATATTACAATTGATTTTTATTTTACTTTACATATTTATTAATGTTTTAGAATTATCTGCAACGAATATATCTCAAATAACTATAAGAAGTTTTTTTTTAATTTTTAAGTGTTTTTATATTATTTTTGACAGAGTGAGAGATAGAGTGTGAGCAGAGAAAGGGCAAAGAGAGAGAGAGAGATACAGAATCTGAAGCAGGCTCCAGGCTCTGAGCTGTCAGCACAGAGCCCGACATGGTGCTCAAACTCACAAACCACCAGATCATGTCCTGAGCTGAAGTTGGGCGCTTAGCCCACTGAGCCACCCAGGTGCCCCTGTAAGAGGTTTTAAAAAGACCAATATATAAATTGTGTGCAAACTTTTCCTTACTGCTGGGGGATAAAAAACAAATTCATGCAAGTAGATCAGTGGTATTTTTTAAAAATCTGTTTAATGTTTATTCATTTTTTGAGAGAAAGAGAGACAGAGGGTGAGCGAGGAGGGGCAGAGAGTGAGGGAGACACAGATCCAATGCAGGGTCCAGGCTCTGAGCTGTCCGAACAAACCCTGATGGGTCTCGAACCCACGAATCACGAGATCATGACCTGAGCTGAAGTTAGACGTTTAACCTACTGAACCATCCAGGTGCCCCTAGATCACTGGTATTTTTATTGGCTCCATATCTCCTTTGCATTTTCCGTAGAATACGGAGAAGATGACTGACTACATAATCTGGCTGTTCTAGTGTTCTAAACACTGCCTTGAACATCCTTACTTGGATTTTTTTTTCCTACCATAGATTTTATAGTCCATTTGCCTTAAATGATACTAAATTTACCTTTATTTTTAAAGGCCATTGCAAAGATTCACTTTTCTTATTCCCCATATTCTCCTTGATCTGGGAGTAAGCAGTTGAAAATGAGGTTTTTATTACCAAATTGAACTGAAGTTTGAGGCAATTACCTAGAAAATGTAGCCTCAAGACCTGCCCAAACTATTGACTATGGAATCAGACAGACTTAAATAAATTGAGAAGTTGTCTTTTATTTGCAGCTTCTATGTGATATATCTCTCAGTAGAAGCTATAATCATTGCACAATTCATTATCTCATTTTTATTCCATTAAAATAAAATTGCAGTAATAATAGGAAATAATAAATTCAACAGATAATCACTATATATTATTAGCTGGCATGTGCCATCAGCCTGTTAATGTAATTCTACCCAGTAACTTCCTAGTGAGTGGTTATGAGCCTGGGTAATTTGTGTGTATATCAAGAACAGATAAAAATTAAAATGGTGACTTAAAAGAATAGTTTTCAGTTAAAAAAATTTGAAATATAGTATTTAAATACTGTAGAATATAATAATCTCTAAGTGGCTTAAAAATGATTTTTAGGGGTGCCTGGGTGGCTCAGTTGGTTAAGCGACCAACTCTTGGTTTTGGCCTAGGTCATGATCTCACAGTTCCTGAGTTTAAGCCCCACATCTGGCTCTGTGCTGACAGCGCAGAGACTGTTTAGAATTCTCTCTCTCCCTCTCTCTCTGCTTCTCCCCTGCTTGTGTTCACTCTCTCTCTCAAAATAAGTAAATAAATATTTAAAAATGATTTTTTATTATGAATACTTTTGAGGAGAAAGAAATGCAGATCTTCATCCATAAAGCTCCTGATAAAGTTTCAAAGTAAATAACAAAATAAAAAAAAGAAAAAAGAAAGAAGGTGATTTTCTATTAATAAGGAATCTTGAAAGTATATTAAAAAATTGAGTTGAAACTATGTATAATGGTCTACTATAATATACAAGTATATTGTTAATATGATATCATTGTACATAAAAAACACTGATTAGCTGCATAGTTTTAAGCGTGCTTAAGGAAAAAATAGATTTTTTTTAAAAGTTTTTTTTCCTCTCCTTTAGTAGCAAAGGGAATGTGCTGGGTTTTTTTTTTTTGTTTGTTTTTTGTTTCACATTTGTTTTATTTAGTTATGACAATAAAATATTTATATATATTTAAATTATCTGTATTTTATTAACATTTTTCCATATTCTCATATAGAGTTAATTGTTTCAATATATGTATTTTGATAATTAGATATACATACCATTAATCTACTTACATATTCCTGATTGAAGGAAATAATTTCCCCTTCTCTCCACATTAAGCTGTGCTGCAATATATATTCTTTCATATAAAACTCTAAGCTTTGGCCTATAATCAGGCCATTCTGTCATCAGGTACCTTGATTATAGGGAACCAGAACTATAGGCTTATTAGCCATCTACTAAGGAAAAACTTAACTGAGATTATTGATCTTCAATTTATTATCAATTTAAAAATTTAAAGCATGATTGCTCTACATATCTAAATTTAATACTACCTTGAAATAGATTTTAAAATGATGAACAAAGGACAGGTTATTAAATAAAGGATAACAAAACTGTACTTGTTATTTACCTATTAATCACACTTACAAATCATGAGTTGATAAAAATAATCTTTTTAACTTATTATGAAGCTTTATCTAACTGTCAGAGCTTTCCCAGTGTCTCTGCAAGTCTCACTTAAAGATGTACTTTAAAAACTTGAAACTTTTATAAGCTGTCTTTGAAAAAAATAATAGCATATTAAGATGAATTCTATTACAACATTCCTCCCTCACACTAGTGTATTTTTGTCATAACATGTATCACCTTCGAATGTATTACTGTTTATGTCTCTCTCCTCTAGAATGTAAACTCCATAGAGGAAGATATTTTTAATTTGTTCATTGATATATCCCAAGTGTCTAGAAAATGTACCTTGTATATAGTTGGGACACAATAAATATCTGCAGACTTAATCTTGGCTTGGCCTCTGTTCTGTATTTTTGTCTTTTTTTCACTTTCTTTTTCTATCTATGTGTTTATTTCACTCCTGTATTTATGTCACTGTATTAGGCATTCTCTATATGGTAGCCTCAGAAATTCCAGGCTTAAATCATCTTTACAGCTAGCAATTCCAGAGGAAATAGAGCTTCAACTTCATAATAGTCCTAGAAAATTCTCAGAGTATATATTTTTATTAGGCTGGCTGGTTCATAGGTCCATTCCTGAGCCAATCATCATGATGGGTTATGCGTAAGATGGAAAAATGGAAAGCCTTGATTGTCTTGGGTGTTACTTGGATTTGGCCTGAACAACAACAGCATCGCCTGGGAGCCTATTAGATATGCAGATTCTCAGGCCTCATTCAGACCAATTGAATCAGAATCTGCATTTAAACAAGATTCCCTGGTGATATCCCTTTAGTTTATGTACCCAGTTGGAGCTGGAAAGATGGGAAGAGCGGTGTGGTTATCAATTCACACAAACTGAAAGTGAGAGAGGAGTGATTGCTCAAAGAGAATTTGAATGCCCTTATCAGAAGGCAGAATGGATGTCAGGCATGCAGAAACAAGAGATATCCATTAAAATATACAATATGTATTCAGTAATTATTATATACCAATAATGTATACTATACTACATACTGTGCTCTTTTCATATATTACATAGTATTCACAACATTGCACGAGACATTATCAGATAGGATACCCTGGGCTTCAAGAGATTAATTTATACAAAATTTTTATTGGGGATATAATAAGAAAGTTTATAATATAATGTCAATTAGTTATAAGTACCCTGGAGAATGATTAAACAGAATAGAGGATAGAGCAATGATGCAGGATGATGGGAGGGAGGGATCCATTTAGGTAGGAAGGTCAAAATGACTCGGAGGAAGTGAAGTCTTAGCAGACACTTCAGTGTACTGAAGGACAACTCATGGAGGGTCCTGATTATTACCATACCAGACAGGAAAAAGGACAAGTAGAAGCTGTGAGTTGGGAAAGAACTTGGCATGTTTGAAGAAAAGGAAAGAATAATACAAAAAAGCCATTGTGGCTACAGTGAAGTGAATACAGATGGTTAGGTAATAGAGATAATCAAGATTCATTTCATGAAGGATCTTAGGCAATGGCTGGGATATTGTCAATTATTCTTAGCACAATGAAAAAAATCAATGGAAGCTTTGGGGCAGGATAGTGACATGACTTTATATTTCAATTGTATTGTCCAGGGAGTAGGCAATAGTGAATAAAGGATAGATGGAGAATTGTAGGTGCCCGGGGGACTATTTAGGAGCCTGTTTCAATGCTGGTTCAGGCAAGAGATGAGAGACTGTGCAACCAGGATGGCAAAGGCGATTTTTGAGGGGCTGAGGACATATTTTGAGTGTAGAACAAATAGGAATTGCTAATGAGCTGAATGTGTGTGTGTATGAGTTAAAGATAATTACTCTCATGTTTTTGCCCTGAGAAAATGGGTGGACATTTGTGGTAGTTGCTGAAAGGAGAACCCTGGAGATGAATGAAGCTGGAAAATCAAGAGGACTATTTTGGACATATCAAATTTGGGAGGCCTATTTAGATCCCAGTGAAATTGCTAGGTAAACAATTGGATAAAGTACTTTAGGGAGGTTTGGGTTGTAGATAAGAGTTTGGGAAACAAGTGGAGAATGAGTAAGCAGAATAGAGGATAGAGCAATGACCCAGGATGATGGGAGGGGGGATCAATTCAAGCCATGGAACTGGATAATTCAGTCTCCACTTCACAGTCTCTCATTGACACAGGCTAATAAAGGCCTTACCATCTTGTAGCCGTACCCACTGTGGTACAAGGCCTCCTTAGCCCCTATGATAGATGAAAAAAGAGCCAGAGGGTGTCACACCTGGTCTTCTGTCTTTAGGACAAGAAGTGACATTTATCCCTTTCCCCTAATAGCTTATTGCCCAGGACTAGTCAATACCCTTGCCTAATAACTGCAAGGGCTGGAAATGTGGAAAAATACATGAATGTTGGGTAACCACTGCTGTCTCTCACATATCACTTTTTTTTAGGGCTCAATGAATAGTTGTTTTTAGTTTTAGTTTTATTTTATTCCCAGTATAGTTAACATAGTGTTATATTGGTTTCAGGTGTATATATAGTGATTCAACAATTCCAGACATCACCCAGTGCTCATCATGACAAACGTACTCCTTGATCCCCATCACCTATTTCACCCACTCCCCATTAATCTCCCTTCTGGTAACCATCAGTTTGTTCTCTATAGTTAAGAGTGTGTTTCTTGGTTTGTCTTTCTCTTTTTTTCTTTGCTCATTTGGTTTCTTAAATTCCACATATGAGACACATCATATGGTATTTGTTTTTCTCTGACTTATTTTGCCTAGCATTATACTCTCTAGCTCTATCCATGTCATTGCAAATGGCAGGATTTCATTCTGTTTCATGGCTGAATAATATTATGTATTCATCTATTGATGGACACTTGGCTGCTTTCATAATTTGGCTATTGGAAATAATGCTGCTATAAAAAAGAGGTGTATGTACCCTCCTAGTATTTTCATATTCTTTGGGTGGATACCCAGTAGTGTGATTAGTAGATTGTAAGGTAGTTCTATTTTTAATTTTTTGAGGAACCTCCATACTGTTTTCCACAATGGGTGCACCAGTTTGCATTCCCACCAACAGTGTAAGAGGGTTCCTTTTTCTCCCCATCCTTGCCAACACTTTGTTTCTTGTGTTTTTGACACTTGCGATACCTCACTGTAATGTTGATTTGGATCTCCCTGATGATAAATGACGATGAACATCTTTTCATGTCTGATGGTCATCTGCAGGCCTTTGGAGAACTCTGTTCATGTCTTATGCCTGTTTTTTAATTGGATTGTTTCTTGGCTATTGAGTTGTGTAAGTTCTTTATGTATTTTGGATACTGACCCTCATAGTATCTGATTTCTATGTGGGTAAAAACAGAGGGAAAAAGCCATCCACACCAAAATATTAACATAAGCCCATAGTATTTTGGTACATTTCTAACAGTAATTTAAAGTAATTACTAGGACTAAGACAAACCCATGTTGTAGTGGCAATGCCAAGGGGTGGCTTAGAGGTGGTAAGGTGAGAAGGTTTTAGCTTCTTCTAATAGCATCTGTCATTTTCCACCAACCAAATCTTTGCCAAATCTGATGTGGGCAATTAACATTTTCTCTTATCTAATGTAAAACATATGTAAATGAATCTTCAAACTCCTTTTTAATCAGAAAATTACTCATAAATGCCTTCTAGGAAAGAGGTGCCTGGGTGGCTCAATTGGTTAAGTATCCGGCTTTGTCTAAGGCCATGATCTCATGGTTCGTGAGTTTGAGCCCTGTGTGGGCTCTGTGCTGTCAGCCCAGAGCCTGGAGCCTTCTCTTGATTCTGTGTCTCCCTTTCTTTCTGCCCTCCCCCACTCTATATATAGCATCTCTATATATGATTTTCAAGAGTGTTTATTAGGTCATTGCAATTCATGTAGCAGTTAATACAAAGAGAAATTCTTGTAGTGATCTGTTTTGTAAATGTTTTCCAGCCTCTTTTTTTAAAGGTTACACTCCAGATTGGAAGTTCTGAATAGAATTATTTTGAAAGCAAATATTTATCTGTTTTAAAAGCCCAAAGACCTTATTGTTTTCCATCCAAACACCAGCTAGAAAAATCAATATTGTCTTTTAAAAGGAAATGGTTTGGCTGCTTAAGCATCATCAGAATGCTTTCTAACAACACTAAGGCATTTAATTTTGGAAAAACAAAAATTCTGAAGAATGTTTGAAGAACAGTGGGGGAAGGGGGAAACTAACAGGTAATGAACTTCAAGAGTGTTGCCTCTTGAATACAGTGACTCAAATAATGACATTAGTTACAGATATTTGGATGGTCTAAACAATTATTCATTATTTTATAGGATTGTTAGGTTTTGCTGCTTAATTGGGACAGTATATACCAAGTACTGGGCCATTTGGGTGTGTGTGTGTGTGTGTGTGTGTGTGTGTGTGTGCGTGCGCGCGCGCGCATGCCCAAGTCTGGTTGCTTATTCATCTCAAAGGAAACAGGTTAAACAGAGACCTTTTCAAAGTAATCTAAGAAATGTAATCTTCTCATCATTATTTCATTCAAATCATTTTTAATATTGATAGTAATGAACAAATAATACCACCATGATTTCTTTTTATGTAAAAATTAGTAGCACCGTTGGTTTTAATTCTCAGCTGGAAAGCATCTTTTATGACCATCAATGGAAATATTCGTTTTAATTTCATATATTATACTGTTACATGAAGTGAAATTAAGCATTTTTAATGTACATATGTGAGTATAAGTCATTTGTTTATGTTAACCTCTTATCTATTTACTAACTTATCCAAGAATTCAAGCTGGCTTACATTAATTAATAAAATAATACAGGAAAAAAATAAAGAAAAAATCAGGTCTATGGCAGACTGAGATAGAGTAAAATTTCTAGAAGAGAGAAAATTAGAACACACAAGTGTTCATTGTGAGGATCATATTTATATAAATTTATCATGAAATCTATGGTGGTGAGTAAAAGACACTAGGAAAATATGAAGATTGGAATTTTTAATAAAGAGAAGCAGCTACATTATCACACGGCTCAGTTAAGCTTTAATTATGAGGTGCTAAATTAATACCAATTTACACTTATTTGATTAATTATTCAATCTAAGAAGTGTAAGTACTTGGTAATAAATATTTGCATTTGAAAAGCCATAACCAAAGGAAAATCTGTTTTTGATATCTATTTCATGTACTAATTTGTTGCTAGTAAGAAAATCAGTTTAGTAGCAGCTGCAAATGCACTTGAATTTGATGGAATTGTAATTATAGAGGGGGAAAAAAACTGATAGCAAACTGATAACAGAGTGAAACAGTACTAAAATGAAAATAGAACTGATTTGCGTGTTTCTCTGAAAAATTCCAGGTGTTGTCAAAGTGGATTACGGAGATGTGTCAGTCAGAAAAACACTAAGAGAAAATCTGAAGTGTAAGCCCTTTTCTTGGTACCTTGAAAACATCTATCCGGACTCCCAGATCCCAAGACGTTATTACTCACTTGGTGAGGTATGAATTATTTATTTTGGTTAAGTTATAAATATATTTTGCAAATGGAGCAATTTCTAAGGAACTCAATGTTTTTTTATGTTATGAATAAAATGGTTTAAGCGTTTTTACATAGATCTATTTTAAGTAAATTCTCAAGTCACTTATAGTCTCAAAGACTGTAAAGGTCTTTATCACTGAGATTTGCAAAAGTAAGGGATAGTTTAAGACTAGTATTTTCTTGTTTATTTACCAACAGGTCAGAAACTTTTTGGTCATATGGATCTTCCACTCTTATAATTTCTTGTGAACGCTAAGAGCTTTGGTTTAAGTGGGATAAAATCTATATTTAATGTATTGAAACTAAACCTGATAATTTTAAAACTTACTTATTAATCCATTAAAAATAATGTTTTCTGGGGGCACCTGCGTGGCTCAGTCGGTTAAGCATCCGACTTCAGCTCAGGTCATGATCTCACAATTTATGGGTTCGAGCCCCACGTCAGGCTCTGTGCTGACAGCTCAGAGTCTGCAGCCTGCTTTGGATTCTGTGTCTCCCTCTGTCTCTCTGACCCTTCCCCACTCGTGCTCACACATGCTCGCTCACTCTCAAATAAACATTGAAAATTTCTTTTAAAAAAATCATGTTATCTGGGGACACCTGGGTAGCTCAGTTGGTTAAGCATCTGACTCTTGATCTCAAGGTCATGAGTTCAAGCTCTACATTGGGCTCCATGCTGGGCACGGAATCTACTTAAAAAAAAAAAAAATGAATGATGATGATGATGATGATGTCCCTTACATGTTAATATAAGTAGTATGTTTAAAAAATATATTTTCCAAAGCAAAATCAAATAGTAAGATTAGCATCAGTTATATTTTTGTAAATTGCATTACTGTCTGGCCTAATAGAAGTTAACTGGAGTCATCTGTTTTGGTACTCAGTCTACTGTAATATCACACATCGTGTAGCCTCTGAGAGTCTCCTTGTACATCCATGAGAAGTAATATCTCAGTGTAATTTAAATCGTGTTGACTGTGTAGGCCCACTGAAAACCACTGACCCTATGCCATTGTTTTCTAAAATGTCTATTATCTTTAGAAATACATAGTTGGTTTCATTATGACTATATAAACATATATTCAGTGTCTCAAACTTAAAACCCATTCCTTTATGAATTATATGTTCCAAATTTGTAATTTTCCACTTAGTAGGGATTAGATTTGAGAATCATAACTAATTTAATACTGGCTGTAATTAAATAATTTTGACAGCAATGACGCAATGCATTTGGAAAATAATTATTAATTAGGTCTGTCCTTAGGTTAAAATTGCCATTTTCTTGGATAATAGAATATCTGAAATGTATAGAATATAATCTAGCACTTTTTTGATTCATTTGCTGAAAATAAAAATCTGTAACTTTAATCTATAAATGTAATTTATTTATGATTAAGTAGAAAATGATTGAAGAAAAAAAACACTGAAACTGGGTGGACCCCTACCTGAATTGGTTTTTAAAGGCTGTTTTTCTGTGCCACATCCCGGCACTATTTGTCAAATCTCCTCTTCCTGGTTAACCATGTAAATATCTCTTTAACCTTAATCTGAATAATGTAGTGCAAAGATTCATGTGTAATAACAGTGAATGTATGACTTTCTAAGTGTCATTCTAGTTAATAGTACTGTGCCTCAGGGTGTTGTTGTTTTTAATTCTTGTTGGCTTTTATTGGGGGGAGGTTGTTGCCATTGTTTTTCAAATATGCAATATTTCCACGTAAGTACTAATGTTACAGTGATTTATACTTAATACATAAAAAAATGAGTGCTTTTTAAACTAGAACACTGTTTGCATGCTAGTTATTATGATCTAATGCTACTGAAGATCATCAATATCTAATACTTTCTTTCATTTCTTTACTGAAAAGTTTAACAATTGTGAACTTGACAGTACCCTAAGAAGAAGGGCATGTTTCCATTCTTGTAGTAGAGTGTTTCTCTGGCTGTAGTCAGTGGACCCAGCTAATGAGTAAATACGGATTACTTTTTCTAAAATGAGGTATCACCAGGGCATATAACAAAACAGATAAGAGTAAGGAGACTTTTTTGAAATTCTCTGGGGCCACCAGAGTGACTCCTGAGAAAGGGCTCTAAAACAGAACCTAGATATTTACTTCTGTGTTAAAAATCCAATTTTATGGGGTGCCTGGGTGGCTCAGTCGGTTGACCGTCCGACTTCGGCTCAGGTCATGATCTTGCAGTTCGAGGGTTTGGGCCCCACGTGGGGCTATGCTCTGACAGCTCAGAGCCTAGAGCTTACTTCAAGTTCTGTGTCTCCGGCTCTCTCTGTCCCTCCCCCGCTCATTCTCTGTCTCTCTCTCAAAAATAAGCATTAAAAATTTTCTCTTTAAATCCAATCTTATGGTTTCCTGTGTTACATCAAGGAAACCTAATTAACTGACTTGCTAAAAAACTAAAAATATAGTGTGGGTAAATTCCTTTGTACAACCTACTGATTTTGAATTGGCTGTCTTCTGTGATAGATCAGTTGGCCGTATTTTAATGTACAGAAATGGGTTGAAAGAGAGAGATTGCACCTTTCTGGGTTTTTGAAACCTATCCAGAAAAGGCAGCATGTTGTATTGAAAAAATCCCAGACCTTGGAGGCAAGCAGAGGAAGGTTTAAATCATGAAGTCATAGCTTACTACTCAAATGGCACTAGGTATCCTCTCTGCTGCCTGTTAGCAATGTGAAGACAATCATAAAGGGCTATAGTGATGATTGAAGATATAAAGCATCTAGCATAATGCCTTGCAAGGAGTAGTAGAGCAGCATCAGTAGTAACAGTTATTGTAATTATTATAGCTACCATTTACTGATGTCTCATTTAGTCAAACACTACGCTAGATGCCTTATAACAATTCCATGTATATTTAAAAAGTATTTAATTTCTTATTAAAAAATCTCAACTCCATGACTTGGGATTTATTATTATCCCCGTTTAAAATGGAAACTGACATATAGAAGTTTTATGTGATTCACCTATAGGTCATTGAGCTACCTATTAAAGTCAGGATTCAAATACATGTTAGTCTGACATTAAAGCTTGCTTTTTCTTATAACTAGAAAGACAAAATAGCTTGTGTTACTACAGTTTATTCAAAGTGCTTTCATTAAATAAGAGGTGGAGTTGGAATCTATATGTTACATGCTAAGGATGCAAAGTCAAATAAGTGAAACCCTTTACTCTTAACCCATTCTACCGAAATGGGGGCAGGAGATATGGCAAAAAACAAAACAAAACAAAACAAAACAAAACAAAACAAAAAAAAAACAACCCACAAATAGTTAAGAAATCCCAAGAAATAAAAGATGCCCTATATGAAGTATATAGGCATTCTATGAAGTGCTGCTTCAAAATCCCCCAAAATTCAAAAATCTATGAGATATAATAAGTTTTAAGCTTGGATAGTGGGATATTAATGTGCTGTAGTTTTCCACTTTAAAACAAGCCTTAAAGAGATGCAATCTAGCATCTGTTTCCATGGAAACAGAAGGACAATTTTACCAAGCACTACTTCCCAATTCAATTTTGCATAGTCATGTATACATAATTTAAGACGGACATTTTGATAATGAGTTTGGGATCAACTGTTAATGGACAACAGACATTTACTTAAAGCTTTTTCTTTCTTACCTCCTGCCATTAACCATTTTTGGAAGAAAGTAAAAGCTGTCTTTCCTTATACATGAGGGTTATTTTTTTTTCAAGTAGTGGGAGCCTCAGAGTGGTATCAGATATCTAAGCTACTTATCAAGACAACAAATGATTTCTTTGTAATATGTATATTTCTCATAGGTGCTCATCACTTAATTTAAAATGAAATTGGTAGCATTTAACAATTTTAAGTTTCCTTAAACTTCAATGTTGTTCAAAGCCTGTTATTTAATATCACAGTGTACTGGTGAATATAAATGCTTCCCTGTCAGTTTTTTCTTTATAACATTTTTAGCTGTTTTGGAAGATGCAAATGTGATATTCAGTTTCTCATTATCCTGTATCATCACCAAAATAATCATTAGGAAAATTATTGATACCAGTGTCTTAATTTCTTATGTTTGAATCTTACTCAGGTAATTGAAATGTTACTTTATCCAGCCCATGAATTACATACAATTCCCAATGGGAAGTTAAAAGCTGTGCGATTGTTTTGAACTAAAACCTTTAAATAGCTTAATGAAGCATGTGCCTTTTAGGCTCAGGAAGCATATCATAATGGAATAAGGACGTTGAGTTCTTCATAGCATTAAATTCTTTCTTAACTAGCCCTTTAGCTTATGGAGATTTAGAATGTCAGTTTCTGATCTTGTAAATATAAAGGCCAATTTCAGTACTATAGGATTGAAAAATAAGATTCTAAAGTCATATGTCTCACCTCAAGTTTTTGGACCAATGACAGGCCAGCATTTTGAGGGGAAAAAATGCATTGTGAGCTATGTAGAATACAGGAGTATCAGGAGAAAGGGATTTCTGTAGCCAAGTGACTTGACTCTTGGGGCTCATAATTTACACTTGCATGTTGCTTCAGAGACGTTTAGACATTAGCCTGTGCAGTTTGGATTGCCTTCTTGACCTCACAACTTCTTTTTCCTTTTGTATCCTTTAACCATAGCAGCTTTGGTTAAGGGTGCTGTTGCATATTGGTACCATATTCTATAAATATTGTTAAAAGCAAATTTGTGTAACTAAAAATAGGAAATGTGAAGCTGCTAGGTTTCAGGGATTGAGGGTACAATCAGTGACAGCTGAACTCAGAGGCTAACATGCTTAGAGATTTACCCTCTGTTGGTAATCAGATCTATTTATAGATCCACAGTCTTCCTGACCTTTCATTAGGATAACCAGTGAGGAAGCCTCCTTTTAGATGATTTACACAAACAGCACATTCTCTCTGCCCATCATTATGTTTCTAAAACTCTTTGGGATCCAGTAGCTAATTTTCAACCCAGGATAACTGAACATGCCTATGTACAGGAAAAAAAAAATGTTACTCCTTCATCAGATGTTAATTTGAAGGCTGTTGGGTTGTGTAACCCACCTGAGAACAAAGTGAGTTTATCACCTAAAAAAAAAATTTTTACTTCACATTGCTGATAGACTAGAACTAATTCTAATTGTATTACTTAAATAGATATTGGCACAAACAATCATAACAAATTATATGCCAATTAGGCATTTACTGAATTCTCTCAATATTCTTGTGTGCTTTTGTTATCCACCAAAATAAATGAAATTATTTGATTTTCTATGCTCTTTACATTGAGTGTATGTGTGTGGACAGGGATAAATATGCCATATAGTCAGAATTTTAAAATTGGGGCATTTTAAACCCAGGTCTACATAAGCAGTCAGCTTGGATTTTTCAAATATATAGATTTTGCACTCATCCTTCTGATTTATGCACAATTTGGCAAAGAGAAAAATCTACTTAAATGCATATTCACTACAGCAATTATAATATGGAAACATTAACATTAAACTGGAATTCACTGCAAATGTGCCTATTTTCTTTGGAAGTAAAGAGAAACCAAATGAGGTTGACATATGTAAAATAATGATAATGAGTAACATAATGTGCAATTGAAAGATAAGCATGTGTTGGAGTAATTAAAGCAAAAAACTATTTTAAGTTTATATTATTATCTTTAGAATGGATTTTACATATTGGTTTCAAAATGCAAAGGTATGAGGGTGAGGGGGGAGTATATGCCTCTTTTCTAGAACTGAGAGTTCTCATTGTTGCTTGCTGTTACAATCCAGCAGAGGGAGCAAAAGCTAATGAACAAACTATGTAAGTGGTAAGAACATTACCATGGCTGCTGCTGAGTAGAAACATTTAGAAAAAGGCTTGCTGATTTCAAACACAAAAACACAAGTGGGAAAAATACTCTCAATTTTATGTCATTAAAAATTGTTTCCAAGCAATAAAAGATTATGTGTAAACAAAGGAATCTCAAAGCAGACAACAATTAAAGTTAAAACTATGTTGGCCCTATGCCACATATTCACAGATACCCCATACCATAAGCAATGAGTCAAAAGAATTTTACAGGTCTGAGAAGTACTGGCCTGCTCTTCTTATGTGAATACAGGTAATAGAATCGGTAAGGAATTTCTAATGAATGAAGATCATCAGTGGTTGGCTGCCTAGATTTTTCTCAGAATTAATGGCATTACCAAATAATTGGTAATGTTTTCAGGTAATATGGTACCAGTGATGAGATCAGGGTCTTTCCTGAAGTTGACTGTTTTGCTTAAACAACATTCTTTGAGGCCCCAGGGTACACTTAGAAGGGTTCTGATTTAAAAATCACACAAGATCATCCTAAATCACATCATCTTTTGCATCTCAAAAAATAAGGTACATAGATTGAACTTTCCTGTATGCCAATACCTTATCATTTACAGTAAGAGTTGCTTGATGAGGACTGTCAGTACACATTGGTGACCATTTTTATATTTTTATGAAAATACAGCAGATTCCCATAGTGTTGGGTTCAGACTTGAGAATAATCTGATGTATACTAATCTGCATGGATTTTTTTTTTAATCTGGATTGTATCGTCCTAGTGACATAAACCTTTTGATATTGTCTCTATCCAGGTGATGTCTCTGTCTTTCGATTTTTAAGTTGGCTATTGATACCCATTCTGTGTTCTATCCTTTTTGCATCTAATGTCATCCTAGCCATAGCCAGAAATGATTTACATGACCTCAGCCCAACAGTGGGGCATCTAGTCTTCATGATTTAGTCCCCTAGGTCTGATCCTAGCCTGCTTTCATGTGTCTTGTTCCATATGTCTTCACCATTGTCTGAATGACCTGTTGTACCCTTTACCTCTGGTTAGCTAGAACTCAATCCTTCCTTGCTCCTTCCTCTCATCTCCTTTCTGATAAATACTGCTCGCCTATCTGGAGGTCAGGACTGGGCAATTCCCAATGTCATGATAGTAGCTTTCAATTCCTTATTTGGACAAATTATTTAACTTCATTGTATCTTAATATTTTCATTTATGAAATGGGGGTAATAGGTTGGTTGTAAATATTAAATTACCTGTTACGCATAAGTGCTTGGAACAGCACATAGCACATACAATTATAATGATTGCTAATTATTATTATTGCAGTGGCAGTGGTATTAGTGGTGGTGGTCGTCACCCCATCTCATCTCATTCTGACAGCTGTCCTAAACCACTGACTCCTATCTGTTTCTAGTCCAGATCCCAAATCTAGCCAACTTCATCAGATTTGACTTGAGCTTCTATTTTATATCTTCTTAGCACCTGCTATATCCTCAGGGACAGGTAATATTACATGTCTAGAAACTACCAAATCACTTTGTGGAATAGTTAGAACATTATCAAAAATAGCACAAGCATCTTTTCATGAAGTCCCCCAAATCAGTCTATTTTAGAAATCCAAAAATAAGCAGTGGCAGCAGTGATGCAGTGTTTGAATCTCTTTGAGTTCTCCCATTAAAACAGAGCATCCAGGATAGCAAAACAAAAAATTGATAGAAAACACTATCAAATTAGGTGGCAGGTATTCTCACAAATCCCAAAATAGAAGTTGTCAATTTCATGACCATGTGATACTCCAATCTTTGCCGGAGGAAGCAAAGAAAGCAATGGGATGTCTGATGGAAATGAGACCCAGATAACCCCCAAAGTGCTAACAGATACTCATGAGAAATTGCCTCAGGCCACTTTGATAATAGTAGCTGAAACTGGGAGAGGTGTTTCCATACAGTCCAATTTGTAAGTCAGTGAAAGGTCTCCTTTCTAATGTCTGAAAGGCTTACACACTCTGAGACTTGTGATTTCTTAAAACTCACTAGCTGAAATTCCTTCTTAGAAGAAACTTCAAGGAATAAAGCCCAATTAAGGGGTAAGAGACAATGAGGACAAAGGAAATGGAAAATCCAGATGAAAATAGGAGAAATGAACAGAACCAGGAGATCTCAAAAAATAGAAGGCTATTATTTCAACTTTTCAGAAAAGTACAGGAACGGGAGAGCCAGACTTGTGAAGTTAGTTAGAAGTGGTCTTCTATATAAACATTCCCAGTTGGGACAGCTGGGAACATTTGCCCTTCAACTTTCCCACTGGGCACTGAGGGAATCGACTTTATGAAGACCTCCTTTTCTCTCCACCAGCACCCAGAGTCTTCAAAATAGGTAGTCCTCCAACTAGCAAGTACTCCACTATGTTCTACCGATGCAAGGGGTTTCAACCCTGAATATACACTCAAGTTATGTGCAGAGCTTTAAGCTCTCTCCTGGTCCTATTCTAGACCATTTGGATCAGAATCTATGAGGGCGAGGCCAGGCAGAACCATATTATAAAAGCTTTCCAGATGCGAACCACTGAAAAAGTTACTTTAGAAAGGAAGACTAATTATAATAGTAATGTCACCATTTAACATCAAAAACCTGCATAACTCCCTCCAAAATGCTAGTTGTTAAACTTTGCTGGACATTAGAATTACCTGGGGGGATTTTAAAACCCCAGATGGCCAAGTGATACCCTCCACCATCTAAATGGGAATGTGTGGACTTGGGAATCAGGCAACAGAAGAGTTTAAAGATTCCAGCTGATTCCCAAAAATAGAAAAGAAAGAAATGGTCTCCTGATAAAACCCTCTCTCTTAAAAGGTCAGGAGAATTGGATTCATGTAATAAGAACAATAATAATTAGAAGAGGATGGCCACAGTAAGAATAAAGATAACAAGGAGGGGAATGATCTCTCTACAAACAATGCATGGACACCAAAGCTTTATGCCCATAGACAGGAAAAGTGTACCTAATATTTCAAAATGAACTAAAATAAATTGTATAATGATAAAATGTAGAAAATAATGCTATAAATCAAACTTAGAAATACTCTTAAAATGAGTGCATGAAATGTAGTAAAGAATTAGAAATTAAAGAATGAATTCATTTAGAAACAAAGACTAACCTTGAAACAACACAAGTCAATAATCCCAGAAACCCCCAATAATTCCACTTTTAATAGAAGGTCACATATAGAAGAGAAGCAAGAAGATCCAAAACAATAGGATTTTCTAATGGGAAAAATCAAAACAATAAAATAAAATGAACATTACTAACTATAATTTAAGAAAATGCTTTCCTGAAAGTAAATTTGAAACTACATGTTGAAAAGGAATGCTATGTTTCTGGAAGAGTGATCCAGAATGAATGATATTAAGATGCATAGTGGTAACTCTATTGAACTTAAAAGAAAAAGATCAGTTTGGCATTCAAGCAAATAGACATTTGTAAAAAAGAATAAGGCAAAGAAAACCAGATTATCATTAGACTTTTCAAAAGCAACTATTTACGCTGGAAGTAAATTGCATAACATTTTAAAGATACTCAAGGAAATAGATTGTGAGCCAAGGATTTCAGATATACCAAATTGATATTCAAATATAAAGGCCATATATATATTTATCAACATGCAAGAACTCAGAAAATTGTTTCCAGTAAAGGGAAACATCATTTGTCCATTTGCTCAGGCAAAACCTTGGAATGCTTGTCTTTTTTTCCTCTCATAGCTCATATCCAATTCAATCACAAATCTTATTTGGGTCGGTCTTAAAAACATCCCCAGTTTGACCTATCCACCTCTATCGCTATCCTACTATTTCAAGCAGCCACCATCTCTAGCCGGCATGACGACAAGGCTCCCCTTACGTGTTTCTCTGCCTCTACTCTTTACTCCCTCTAATCTGTTCTCACAGCAGCCAGAGAAAGCTATAAATAGGTCATCTTCAGGCTTAAACACTTAATGATTTCTTACTTTATTTAGCGTTGGATACCTCTCTCCTCTGCCCCTTGTTCACTGCACCCTGGCCATATTGCTAAACTTGTTGTTTGACTCAGTTTTTCTCAGCTGCAGAGAGCATACATTTGCTGTTCCCTCTGTCTGGACTACTTCTCCACACATGGAAATATGGTTATTCTCTCACTTTACTAAGGTATATCTTCAAGTATCATTTTCTCAGAGTGGCCTTCCTAGTCCCCTATCTAAAATAGTACTCCTTCCATCACTTTCTCTACCCTTCCTGTGTTCTTCATAGAAGTTCTTGAGCTTCTGATATATTACAAATGTATTTGTGCATTAAACTCTTCTCTAAAATATAAGCTTCATGGTGGAGAGGACTATGTTTATTTCGTTCACTTCAGTAGCCTCAGCACCTTCAATGGTGTTTACATGAAGTATACATACTCACAATATTTGTTGGATAAATGCATTCATAAGAGGAGTTACAGACCAAGCTTATAGGTCTATAAGCTATAGGTTAATAATAATTACTGGGGACAAAATACTTTGGAAGCATCCTTAAGTTCTGTGCTTAGTTTGTCAAAAAGTAGGATGATATGCATCCTCATATGTCCTTTTAAAATGCTACTGTCAGAGTATGTACAGGTCTGAATATGGCTTTAAATCTTCTTTTGTCCATCAAAAAGACAAAATTTTATAAATGACATGTTGCCCCTTTAATTATTAACCAGAATCTATTCAAGTATCATGAATCTAGCAGAGGTCCTCTGAATCAGATTGCATAGCTTACATGTAAAGGTGAATTAACCATTTTGTGACAATTTATTCCTCTAAGGGTTATAGTATTATACTACTCTGTACTTTTTAAGAATAATATAGCATTTTATTATTTCTCAAGAAGTCTGCCTTTTATGAAATGTTAAGAAAGTAGGATATAAAGAATTTAAATATAAACTTTTATGTCATGTGTTGATTAGGTCATATGCAACATAGGCAGCCTGATAAACATCATCTATCAATTGTCACCTTTCTCAATTCTGTCAAGCTACAGGTCCTGAAACCTTTAATCTTCACTTATAGTCTCAGTATCCTTCAGTGCCTGAACCAACCTATATCAGATTAAGAGTGTATTTCAGCCCTAAACCTACCAGTGTGGAACTAGAACATGATTTTGCTTCTTGAAGCTTACGTCCTTTCTCTTTAATATTCATAGTGTGTTCTGATCTTTCTAATGTGTTGCAGCTCAGGTTCTTGATGAAAGGATCTATAATCCTGCTCTAAATCTCAATGCATTGACACTTCTGCTCAGCTCTTTCAACCTTTGCAAAGTATGAATTCCAATTCCCACTATTCTCAATTGCTGACTGGGGCCTTAAAGCAAATCACACCACTTTTCCCAATTCCAGGAACCATTACTTGCCCTTTGCATTCTGCATCAGACAAAAAAGTGATTCATATAAACCTCATCTATCCTTTTTAGAAGTTTGTGATCTTATTCATTTGCCAATATGAAGAAAGAAATATGTACCTAAAGCATAGATGACTAATTAGATGTATGCAAATAATGTATAAGTGAATAGTAAGATATGCAGGTTCTAATAAGAGTCACAGCTAAGAACTTTTCGGAAGCAGAGTGGACAGGTACAAATACATACTTGTAGTTTAGACTAAGGGAAAAATTAAAAACGTTCCCATTCCATTTATTAGAAATGCCTTTTTAATTATTCGTTTGTGCTTAATTTAGTAATTTTAGCATCTTTAAACTCAATGATTGGCTTTTGTAATTACATGTGTCCCAAAGACAAATTGACATTATATTAATTATGGAACTAATGCAGTATTTGAGTGTAAACCAAGAATCTTATGCTTGCACTTGGCAATTTAATCTTGTTTTTGAGGGATTTTTAATCTGAAATCACCATTTAGCTTTATAATAGCTCTTCTTAGATCAACTCTTTTCCATTAAGTTTGGCGTTAGGTATGAAAAAAGATGAATGGATAGGTTTTAGTTACAGAAATAAACAATAATTAATCTTTATTAACATATGATGGAATATCTAGTAATAAAGCAATCTAAAGACACATAAATTTGAATATTTAACCAATTTGTTTCAATTCCTTTGCATACAGTACCACAGGAGTTCAAGAATAGACTATGGATTTTTGAGTGGAATTTGGCAACTGCCCTAATTTTAAAAGGATTTGGGAATGAATAATTTGTAATATATAGATATTTCCCCATTCTCTGATACTATGCTGTAAACAAGGAGTGCCTCTTGATTATATGCTAATGACAATGCCATTGCTGTTCAAGTTTACTTAAGTAGGAGTTTAGACAGAAAAAAGACAAATATTTTGTGTTCTTCTTGGAGAAATTTCCTTGCAAACATTTATCATCTTATTATCAATATACAATTTGATAACACCAGCAAGACTTTCTGACATGTTTTTGTATGTTTCCTTTAGATAAGAAATGTTGAAACCAACCAGTGTTTAGACAACATGGGCCGCAAGGAAAATGAAAAAGTGGGTATATTCAACTGTCATGGTATGGGAGGAAATCAGGTAAACTCTCCTTTTTTTTTTTTTTATCAGCTTCATCTTTGGGGGAGAATATTGCTGTGAAGCAATCATAGTAAATCAGGACTCACATGCCAATAACAATAAAGTCTTAGCTTAAGAAATTAATGGGCATTCAAATCAAGAACTAATTTCCCTATTACCCTAAGTATCTTAAGAAAGCGCTACAGAATTTAATAGGGCAGCATTTTCGATGATCCCAATTAATGAAGATAGCCAAATATTTTAGACCTATCTCATTTTACCATGTATGGGCAAATGAGGACCACATTTTATTCTGTTATTAACTGAATAGTATGAAATAACCCCTCAACTATGATGTTTTCCCAATGGTGCTTATTCTAAATTGTTTTTGTATATGTTTATGTATATCGTGTTTTCTATGAATTTCTGGGGTTCAGTAAAATTTTTAAATGCATGACTAAGCACATCTGTTACATTTTTGCTTTGGGTGTCTGAAGATGCTCTTTGGACCAGGTAAAAAATGTAGTATTTAAACAAAATTGATGCTTGATTAAAAGTCCAAGACAGTTTTTTTTTTTGTTGTTGTTGTTTTTTGTTTTTTTTTTTTTTTTGCGTGTTGCAGTCCAATTATTAGAGTCCTGTCAGACTATAACAAGTTTCTTGTATGCTCTTTAAATGTTGAAAAGTGGCTCTGCAAGGTGGGCATGTGGAGGCTGCTTAGCTGTGAGTCTTCAGATGGGGCAGCCCTGCTGTTGTGGCCATTTTGAGAAACAGAATTTGGGATTTGTAGAGATTTATAATGGAGTTTGAAGTAGCTAATCCTCAGTAGACAAGTTGTCTACAAAAGTGGAGGAGACATACACCAGTGAGTTCTTTGTTTAGTACATTAGAGTAAAATTAGGAAACAAAAGTTATTCTGTCCAGCACATCATGGTTACAGAGGTAATGCAGTTGAATGTGCCAAGAATCTACAGAGAAAAAGCAATAGCCATGTTGAGTTTTGACACTATACTTCAAATAGGACCTGTGTGATTCAATGGAGAACATTAAAAAAGGAATTTTTTAAAAACCAAAAAACTATTTATTAAAATCCTAATTGTCCAAAATTTCAGTGTAAGCAGGAAAATATTTAAACCATAGTCTCTAAATTAAAGCATGGAAAAGTAACTTTATGAAACAAAATAGGAACAACAATATAGGCAGAACAATGGCAGAGCACTCACAAATGGTCCAGCTTGTATATTTATTCACCGTGAATGTGAGAGGCCTCTACTACCAAAACCAATGTAATCCCAATTAATTCAGCTGGAAATGGAAAAGTTGAACTGTTAGAGGACTAACTGTGCATTGTTTAATTTTTTCCCAAATGACAGTAAAAAATTTGAAAGTAGTCAACTCTTAACATTTGTTTGGGTCCTCAGTGACTTTGCAAAGAAACCAAAAACTTTCTATCTTTGCATTCTTCAATCCGTAAAGTTAACTTTTATCATTGGCTGGTCACAGGAGGGCTGCTGAAACTCCAGATATCATGTCCATTTTCAAGGCAAGAAGAAATAGGGGTAGAGAAGAGCTGCAGTAACCATGATTGTCCTTTTATTAGGAAAAACAAGACTCCCTAAAGGCTTTACATACCTCCCTATAAGTCTTTTTGGCCAGAAATGTGTTACTTGAATACCTCTAGCACAAAAACTGAATATTTTACTACACTTACATGTGACTACTCCATACAGTTTATTTACCATGGATACTGAGTGGACATGTAGAAGTGTCTCCCATAATGTGTTTCAGCAGCTTATGAAAAAAGGTCAACTGATCATCTGGACCATGATGATCTATAGAATTCCAAAAAGCCACACTATGATTCTAATGCAGATGAAAATGAAGGAGGAAGATAACCTAGATGATTTATCCTAAGTTTTTTTTAAATGTTTATTTTTGACAGAGCATGAGCGGGGGAGGGGCAGAGAGAGGGAGACACAGAATCCGAAGTAGGCTCCAGGCTCTGAGCTATCAGCACAGAGCCTAACGCAGGGCTCGAACTCATGGACTGCAAGATCATGACCGGAGCCGAAGTCAGACGCTCAACCGACTGAGCCACCCAGGCACCCCAATCCTCCTAAAGTTTTTTAAGTTGCCATAGTATTAAAAAGGATAACTAGTCATATATCTGTATTTTTCTAAGTGACACAAAACACCTGGATCATAAATGTTAAAAATTACATTATTCATTTATAAGTGTTCAAATATTCAGGAATAAGCTACCCCACTCTACCATAATCTTCTTGTTGGCAGGAACTATGTCTTACTCCTTTCTTCATCTCCAGCCATTGGCTGAGTGCCTGGGATATGGCAAGTACCTAAAAACTATGTAGACGTTGCCAAAAAGTGTTGTTATTGTCATAGTAACCAAAAGTATCTAAAGACACCAATCTTAGGGATTCATTAATAAAGTGAACAAACAATAAGCAAAAAGCCCATACCTACACGTATTCTAATGTTTCTATATTATCAACTTAATGGCAAGATAGGAGTTAAAACCAGTATTTTTCCATCTACATAAATTCAGGTCTACAAATACACATAGAAAAAAGTCTATATAGGAGCCCTTTTTGTTATAACATGAACAATGGATATGACTAAATATTTACCCAGACAGGAATGTTTAAAGAAATCACAGTGCATCTACAATATAGAATACTATATAGCCACTGGAGTAAGAGAGGTCTATATTTATTATCATGGAAAATTGAAAAGGGAAGAAATTTGGAATATGACTTACTTTGAATTATTTTATTTATGAAAAATGTATATGAACATTTTTCTCAAAGTATCTATAATACCTATATTTATATAAATGTAATAGATTTCTAAGCATTCTTAACAGATTATATCTGGAATATAATTACCTCTGCTGAGAACAATGAATTGGAATGGGAAATTTTACTTTTTACCCCATTTTTCTGTATATATCTATTGTTTTCGTAATTAAAATGGAGAAAATTGAACTATTGAGTATAAAAGAGTATCATTTTAGAGCCTTGCTCTGTTCTGGTTAATTGGGTCATTTATGGTAAATTAGTTAATATTTTTTAGCTTTAATATTTTATTTACAAAGTGAATAAAAGACTTTTGCCCTTTTTTTCCTCTACAGATTAGTAAAATTTGCATAACTAATACTAGCTTGGCATATTCTAGACACTCATTACATATATTGGTCTATTGCCATCAATTCTCTTATTTCCATTTCTGTTCTCAATTGTTTCTCTTTTCTCTATAAGAAAAAATAAAGTGTTCATTCAGTGGCTAATGCCAGAGGCAAGATAAAATGTACAACACTTTCAATGGTATTATTAAGCTTAATAAAATTAACTGCCTCTCTTGTTTTAATGTATATTATGAAAAAATTAAACCATCACATAAAAACCCTATTATGATTTATATTTTGATGGAACTCAATATTTCTTGGATGATTAATCCTAGTTAGTCTATATTTAGGAACATGTTTACACTTTTGACTTTAAAAAAGAACAGATTTTAGGATTTTATTCTCAGAGCTACCTTCCCTGTTTTTTATTGTTATTCTCTTATGTTACCATGGAAGCAGTATCTATTTTTATGGTTATTTAGTTTAAAATTTTTAAAAGTAGCCCCAACCCATATAAAATATTCAAATTTCTCACTCTTGCTTTGCACAAAATTCATAACAAATGTTAACATTTTTTTAGCATTTCCACTCAGTTGGGTTTCTTTTTTTTTTTTTATTTTTAAGTTTATTTCCTTTGAAAGAGAGAATGAGAGGGAGGGACAGAGAGAGAGGAAGGCTCCAAACTGACAGCCCAGAGCCCCACACAAGGCTCAAACTCATGAACTGTGAGATCATGACCTAAGCTGAAATCAAGAGTCACTTAACTGACTAAGCCACCCAGATGCCCCACTCAGTTGCATTTCTAAAAGAAGGTGCTTTATGTTAATTGACAACTATCCCTTAACCATTTCTCCTTGCACACTTTTTTTGTTTTGTTTGTTGGTTTTAATTTTCTTGGAGATATCAGAAAAAAACTTTTCAGTAGTTGTTGGAAATATTTTTCTTAAACACTCAAATATCCAGCATATTCTCTCACCCCTAGGCACCTGCAGGGCTTGGGATATGGTAGGCACCTAATAAAAACTAGCCAAGTAAATGAAAGAATGCATGGAAGTTTTTGTAGCCCGAATACCATAAAAACAAGATATCAACTGTTGAATTATTACATTCAACATTTGATCTTGAGGTATGCTTTTAGAACCTTAATAATAAAATCTTCTATCTCAAAGAATAAATTAGAAAGCCCATTCCTATTTGTTCTTGAAATGCTTTCATTAACAAGTAATACGAGGTCATTAAACACTTTCAAAAGAATGAAAATAAAGAGGAATTTGATTAAAACTTGAACACAAATTTTTACAAGTGAAAGAAAAACTGAACAATTTCCTAGTAGAAAGTACATACTAAAAAGTCATGGGATTGTCTTCTCTATACTTCTGAAAAGATGAAATTCTCTGGAAGCAGTTCCATGTCCCCTCCAGTGCTAATGACTCAGATTTATATCTGCATCCCCAACCTCTCTCCTGAACTCTGGAATCTGTTGCCAATTAATTACTGGAAATCTCTACAGGCATCTCAAACTCAATTGTTCCACACTGTACCCATTTTCTTCTCTTTCACATAAGCATCCAAAATTTAAATCCAGCATACACACTTCCGAAGTTTGGCCACCAAATCCTGGTATTTCCATGAAAATGATATCCCTTGACTCCCACCTCTAAGACCCTTTGTAACTAGGGCCTACATCTTTGTTCTAGCCTGTATTTTCTTTCACCTGTGTGGTCAGAAGACCTCATTTCCATATATCATATGGAATTTCATACATACATTCTGTATATACCACATTAGAATTAAAATCTGATTAAAATCTCCAGCGATTCTCCACTGCCCAGTGAATAACATAAAAATTCCTTACTAATGATATATACAAAATCCCACATAATTTCATCCCCATCTGACTTTCCAGCCTTGTCTCCCTTGATGTTCTAATAGTTTTTTTGTACTCTAGACATATGTCTGCTAATTTTCTGTTCTGTGTGTGCTCTGTGCATTTTCATGTATCTTCAATTCACTGTTAGTGTTCTACTTACACTATTGACCACACACTACACTCACAAACTTAAGACATATTCACTGTTTAAAACCAAAAAAATTTAGCTTCTTTTCAGCTGTTGACTAATAACTTCGTAACCTAAACAGGGCCTATTTTTAATGCATAGCTCTTATTTAACCAGTCCCTTATTATTTAATACACAGTACCATTTGTGAATTTTTATCATTATAGATCAGGCTCATCAATAACCTTGTAGCAAAAATCTAGTGAGTATCCATATTCACTTCTTTAAAAATAGTGTCTAGAAGTAAATTTTATAGGTCAAAACTGATGCAACATTATAAGGCTTTATATATGGTGACAAATTGTTCTTTTTAAGGTTTTACCAGTTTAATGGGACTAATAGCTAAAATAGGGAGAGGTACTATGTTAAACATTTTATATGCGTTACCGCCTTTGATTCCCACAACAATCTATGAAATACATAGTGTTACTTTCCTGATTTTACTCATGAGTGTAATGGGAACCCTGAGAGATTGGTAACATGATTAGGGGGTAAAGCCAGTTTGATTCTGAATCTGGCCGACTCCCCACCAAGTGTATGTTCACTGCATTTGTATTGATTTCCAACTCCACTCCCCCAGGATTATGGTCAGAGTGGAGAACTCTAAACAGGTATTGTATTTTTGCGTTGTTTTTGAACTTTGCCAATTTAGTATGAGAAACATTTTATCTTATTTGAAATCGTATCTCTAACATTATCAATGCACTTAAGCAGTTTAAAAATGGACATCAATACTTTGAAGATATTATAGTCATGTTTTTGCCTATATTTTCATTGCTGATTGAGGGAGTTCTTGTTTCTCTTGTCCACTTATACAAATACTTTGAGATTATTACCTTCTGTGATATGTGTTGCAGACATTCTTCTGACCTGACATTTTATTTCTGGTGTGTTTTCATGTACAGACTTTTAAACAGCTTATTTATTCCAATCATTGTTTGTCTTTTGCTTTCTCTTTTTGATGTAGAAATATTTTTTTTTTTTAATTTTATCTTGAAAGAGAGAGAGAGCACACATAAGCACAGGAGCATGTGAGCGGGGGAGGGGTGGAGAGAGAGGAAGAGAGAGAATCCTAAGCAGGCTCCAGCTGTCAGCAGAACCAAGATCACAACCTAAGCCAAAATCAAGAGTCTGACACTGAACTCACCCACCCAGGCACCCCTACTACTCTTTTTTGATGAGGTGATTTTAAATGTCATTTGCATCATCTTTAAATTTTTTTAACATTTATTTATTTTTGAGACAGAGAGAGACAGACCATGAATGGGGGAGGGTCAGCGAGAGAGGGAGACACAGAATCTGAAACAGGCTCCAGGCTCTGAGCTGTCAACACAGAGCCCAATGCGGGGCTCGAACTCACAGACCACAAGATCATGACCTGAGCCAAAGCCAGATGCTCAACCAACTGAGCCACCCAGGCACCCCCATTTATATGATCTTTAAAGAGCCAATATCAAAATTGGCAAACAGGCCTTAGTCTTATTGGTCATATATTATATCTGACACTAGTTTTAATTTAAAATTTTTATAAAATATAATTGGGTATAAATTAGATTAATATTTATAAAATAACCATTGTACTTTAATATCAAGTATGAATATAAAATTTTTAAACATCCAGTGGTGAGTCCTTCCTTTGAATTATAATACCTTTTTAATCAAAAAAGGGGGGAAAAGCAGCCCCCATATATATTGTACTCAATTTTTCTAAAGACAAAAAATCTAAAATGATGGAAAAATACTCATATTTTAGCAAATGCATTTCTAATGATTCTTTTTCTCCCTGGAGCCACTCATCTGGGGAGAGCTAGAAAGCATATGGAAATATTCCATGTAATTTATTGTAGTAAATGATTCACAGCCATTTTTCAAGGTAGCAAGCCTTTAGGGAAGCTTATGCTAGTCATTTATTAACCTTGTTTTCTGCCAAGGTAAAGAAGAGATTATTAGGTCTTATCAATACTTTCAAATATCTTCTCCTCTAAAATGTGATTATATTTAAAAAGAATTTCACCTTATGGCAGTAAATAAATTTTGAGAGTAAACAAATACTTTCCTTATTATGACCCTCTCCTAAAAAAACTATTTTAGTAATAATTTTATTCTAATGTACTCACAGATTGTAATGAATACATTCATTCAACAGATATGAATTGACTTTACAGTTTGCATTTTTATAAGTATTATAATTACTTAGAAGCCCTTTCTACATTAATTTGGTCCCCTTTTAGTAAAGTTTGCACACTAGAATTAAAACTCACCAGGGTAAATTTGCAACTGAAATGAAATAGCCTAAGAGGAAAGAAGGAACTTACCATTCATTAAATGTTTAAATGATCTGGATAGCAACCTAGAAGAGAGCATCATTATTTATATTAAAGGAACATCTAGTAAGCTTGAATTGATGGAAATTTTCAGGAACTTAAACATATGATGTGATTCTGCCTAGTTTGCCTGGCTAGAGTGTTTCCTGGCATAAAAACAAATAGCAAATCTGTTGTGTTCAACCCCTTTCTTTCGTTACTCAGAGACTGTGAAATTTTTTTCTTAAGGGTCCCTAAAAAACGAGCCCTAATATTGGCCTTTTCTTAGATTTATCTTTTCTTCTACAGTCTAATTTTTGTGTCTCTACATAATGATAGTTACTATCTGATGGGATTCTTGAGCAAAAGGCTAAGAAGAATTCTGGAGATATCTTTGGTGCAAAACAGGTGATTTGATTAAAGCATGGAGACAGGGCCCATGGGCTGAAAGAGCTGCACTGAGGTTGTGAAGACTGACTGATTATAAATTTTTAGATTTGTGGAGGGAGGAGGGATAGAGATTAAGTTTCTAAGGAATTTGGAAGACTTTCAGAACCTTGAGGGGCTAGCTACTATTAAGATAAGGTGACTTTTAGTATTTAGTAAAACAAAAGCATTAAGGAAGGCAGCCATGAGTTCCTTGAGGAAGGTCACACTGCATGTTTCAGGTGTCTACAGGTGGGCTGCAAGCTGTAAGGAGATTTCATTTATGCGACATTTCTTTTGCCTTTATTTCACTCATCACTATCTTATCACATGACATTTTTTTTCAAAAGCTATAGAAAAATTGGCAGTGCAAGTTAACCTAGCATATACTTTTACTATTTTACTGTAAAATATTTAAAATTAATTTCCTGAAATCCTACATTCATTTCAACAAGCCACACCTTTGGCTTTGAGTTTTCTAGCTAGTAAGTATGAAATTGGTTATATGATTAACTGTGTCAATAATATAAAAACAAGCCACCCTCAAAATGATTCTATTATTCCTGGTATTGGAAATGATAAAAATTTCTAATGTGAATCCTGATAAAGCAGCAAGGGTCCATGAAATACAGTCAGACCAACACTAAACCATCCTACACACCTAGAAAACTGATTGGAGGATTAACACAACAATCTGCACAACCTGAACCACAGAATTCAGCAGGTACATGGCACGGAGTACCTGTACCTGAAGAAGAAGGAGAAGGTGAGGTGAATTTCAGGAGCGAGAAGCCGCTGAGGGTAGGGAACTGCTTTTGCAAGCAGAGAGAGGATGGAGACTGGGGGGGGATGAAAATACGGGAAAAACATCCCTCCCCAAAAGCAGCTGGAGAGAAAGTGGAAAATTGGAAACAGCCGCAGCGACTAAACTAAAAAGGGAGAAAGGAGAGGGTTTAAATTCCACTAAGACTGTAAACAAGGGGAGTGCAAAGGCTGCAACTCTGCAGCTCCATACCTGGCGGTGCTCTGGTGGGAAGGGCAAATCCCCAGGAACAGAGTGGGGTCCGGAGGTTCTCAGGCCACAGGGGAAAAGTAGTTCCACTGCTGGAAAGACATTTGGTAGAAACTGTTGAAGCCACCTGGACCCAGCAGACCCCAGAAGGCAGCCACATTTGCTGGTGCTGGGGCAAGGTCCTTAAGGGTGAAGCCTGGTGCCAGATGTCTGTTGTGATTTTCCATAATTCCTGAAACGCTTCTGCTACACCATCTCAGGAACTTTTCCTGGGGCGGGCTGGCACCTGGGTGCAGTCTCTGGGCACCTGCAGCAGCAGGGTCCAGCAAACGTTCCTGGGTGCAGTTGACATTCAGCCATTGCTCTTTTGGCCATTGCTCAGTGAGACCCTCCAGCAGAGGTCAAAGCCACAGTCCTTCAGAAGTAAGGGGCCGGGAAAACAGCCACACCTGAGACAAAACTCATAGCGAGGTAGTGCCTGGGGCTTGGTCACGGACAGTGAAACAGCGGGGAGTGGATGAAAGCTGAAGACAGAGGACAGATGCGCAATTGCTGATCAGAACAGACTGGGTAGCAGGGTGACAACATTTTTCACCTCCCCGATGCATGCGCTTACGCACCAATGAGCACCTCAACAATCCACCCCAGTAGGGTAGCAGCGTCATCTAGCGGAAAAACAGAGCCGTTACACTGAGCACCTCTCAACTGAGCCAACTTTGCTCTTCAAGAATACAAGTCTCACTGCCGGCTTAGTTTATGGACTATAAAGCGCTACATAGACTGACTTCTAGGGGAAAATGAAGTAATTTCAGTCCTACTTCAATCTGTTAGCAGGTTCATCTATTCAGTTTTCTTTCTTTCCTTTTTTTTTTTTTTACACTTCTTTTCTTTTTCTTGAATAAAGAAAAATTCGTTTTTATTTTCAATTTTCAATAAAAATATTTTTCTTTAATTTTTATTACTATATTTTTACTTTTGTGTAATTTTTTTCAAATTCTATTTTATTTCCATCATTTTATTTTAGTCTACTTCAGTGTATTCACGTTTTCAAATTTTTAATTTCCTTTTTATTTTTTCTTTTCCTTTCTCTTTCATTTTTCTTGTTCTTGAATGCAGAAAAACTTCATTTTTACATTCAATTTCTATTAAAAATATTTTTTTACTATTTTTTTTGCTTCTATGTAAATTTTTTCAAATTCTATTTTACTTCCATCATTTTATTTTAGTCTACTACAGTGTATTCACTTTTTCAAATTTCAAACGATTTCATTTTCTTTTTCTCCTTTTCATTTCTTTTTTCTTAAATACAGAAAAAGATGCATATTTTTTAATTTTTCTTAAAAACATTTTTTCTACTATATTCTTTACTTTTGTGTATATTTTTTTCAAATTCTATTTTACCCCCATCATCTCATTTTAGTCTACTTCAGTGTATTCATTTTTTCAAATTCTCAATTTTTTTTTACTCCTCACCCCCACTTTTTTCTCTCTAATCTGTCAAACCACTATCAACACCCAGACCAAAACACACCTAGGATCTAGCATCATTTATTCAATTTGTGTGTGTGTTTTTAACTTTTAATATTTTCTTAATTTTAATTTTTTTAATTTCAATTTTTCTACTTCATTAATTCCTTTTCTCCCTTCAAAATGACAAAACGAAGGAATTCACCCCAAAAGAAAGGGCATGAAGAAATGACAGCCAGGGATTTAACCAACACAGCTACAAGCAAGATGTCTGGACCAGAATTTAGAATCACAATAATAAGAATACTAGCTGGAGTCGAAAATAGATCAGAATCCCTTTCTGCAGAGATAAAGGAAGTAAAAAATAGCCAGAATGAATTAAAAATGCTATAACTTAGCTGCAATCACGGATGGATGCAGTGGCGGCAAGGATGGATGAGGCAGAAAGGGAATTAGCGATATAGAGGACAAACAGAAAATAATGAACCAGGAAAAAAAAAGGAGATGAAGGCAAAAGAGCACAATTTAAGAATTAGAGAAATCAGTGACTCATAAAAAGGAACAACATCAGAATCACAGGGGTCCCAGAAGAGGAATAGAGAGAAATAGGGGTAGAAGGGTAATATCAGCAAATAATAGTGGAAAACTTTCCTAACCTGGGGAAAGACACAGACATCAAAATCCAGGAAGCACAGAGGACCCCCATTAGATTCAACAAAAACTGACCATCCACAAGGCATATCACAGTCAAATTCACAAAATACTCAGGCAAGGAGAGAATCATGAAAGCAGCAAGGGATAAAAAGTCCCTAACCTACAAGGGAAGACAGGTCAGGTTTGCAGCAGACTATCCACAGAAACTTGGCAGGCCAGAAAGGAGTGGCAGGATATATTCAGTGTGCTAAACCAGAAAAATATGCAGCCAAGTATTCTTTATCCAACAAGGCTGTAATTCAAAGTGAAGGAGAGATAAAAAGTTTCCCAGACAAAAATTAAACGAGTTTGTGACCACTAAGCCAGCCCTGCAAGAAATTTTAAGGGACTCTCTGAGGGGAGAAAAGATGAAAAAATACATACATACATACATACATACATACCAAAAGCCACAAAGATTAGAAAGGACCAGAGAACACCACCAGAAACTCCAACTCTACAAGCATCATCATGGCAATAAATTCATATCTTTCAGTACTCACTCTAAACGTCAATGGACTCAATGCTCCAATCAAAAGACATAGGGTAACAGAATGGATAAGAAAACAAGATCCATCTATATGCTGTTTACAAGAGACCCACTTTAGACCTAAAGACACCTTCATATTAAAAACAAGGGGAGGGAGAACCATCTGTCATACTAACAGTCAACAAAACAAAGCTGGAGTATCCATACTTATATCAGACAATCTAGACTTTAAAATACAAATGTATGGACAACTAATCTTTGACAAGGCAGGAAAGCATATCCAATGGAAAAAAGACAGTCTCTTCAGCAAGTGGTGCTGGGAAAACTGGACAGTGACATGCAGAATGAACCTGGACCACTTTCTTACACCATACACAAAAGTAAACTCAAAATGGATGAAAGACCTCAATGTAAGACAGGAAACCATCAAAATCCTTGAGGAGAAAGCAGGCAAAAACCTCTTTGATCTTGGCCGCAGCAACTTCTTACTCAACATGTCTCGAGAGGCAAGGGGAAACAAAAGCAAAAATGAACTATTGGGGCCTCATCAAAATTAAAAGCTTCTTCACACAGAAAAACATTCAGCAAAACTAAAAGGCAACCTACAGAATGGGAGAAGATATTTGCAAATGACATATCATATAAAGGACATATCCAAACTCTATAAAGAACATATCCAAAATCTATAAAGAACTTACCAAATGCAACACCCAAAAAACAATCCAGTGAAGAAACAGGCAAAAGACAAGAAGAGACACTTCTCCAAAGAAGACATCCAGATGGCCAACCAACACAGGAAAACATGCTCAACATCACTCATCATCAGGGAAATACAAATCAAAACCACATCAAGATACCACCTCACACCTGTCAGAATGGCTAACATTAACAACGCAGGCAACAACAGATGTTGGCGAGGATGCGGAGAAAGAGGATCTCTTTTGCATTGTTGGTGGGAATGCAAGCTGGTGCAGCCACTCTGGAAAACAGTATGGAGGTTTCTCAAAAAACTAAAAATAGAACTACCGTATGACCCAGCGATTGCACTACTAGGCATTTATCCAAGGGATACAGGTGTGCTGTTTCAAAGGGACACATGCATCCCCATGTTTATAGCAGCACTATCAACAATAGCCAAAGTATGGAAAGAGCCCAAATGTCCATCAATGGATGAATGGATAAAGAAGATGTGGTATATATATATAATGGAGTATTACTCATCAATCAAAAAGAATGAAATCATGGGGAGCCTGGGTGGCTCAGTCGGTTAAGCGTCCGACTTTGGCTCAGGTCATGATCTCGCAGTCCATGGGCTCGAGCTCCGCATCGGGCTCTGTGCTGATAGCTCAGAGCCTGGAGCCTGTTTCAGATTCTGTGTCTCCCTCTTTCTCTGACCCTCCCCTGTTCATGCTCGCTCTCTGTCTCAAAAATAAATAAACGTTAAAAAAAATAAAAAAGAATGAAATCTTACCATTTGTAACTACATGGATGGAACTAGAGGGTATTATGCTAAGTGAATTTAGTCAGAGAAAGACAAAAATCATATGACTTCACTCACATGAGGACTTTAAGAGACAAAACAGATGAACATAAGGGAAAGGAAACAAAACGTAAAAACAGGGAGCGGGACAAAACGGAAGAGACTCATAAATAAGGAGAACAAACTGAGGGCTACTGGAGGGGTTTTGGGAGGGAGGATGAGCTAAATGGGTAAGAGACACTAAGGAATCTACTCCCGAAATCATTGTTGCCCTATATGCTAACTAATTTGCATGTAAATTAAAAAAAAAATAGGAAAAAGCAAGGAGGGACACCAGACCAAACCTAGAGGAACAACAGTCTTAGGAAATTATATCAAAGTATGTCACTGCACACAGAAGGACAAAAGAACTATTTATTCTATTAATTATAGTGTATCATATCAGTCTATGCTCTAAAGAACTTAAAATTAAATTTCTATAGGGCGTAAATGTTAAAATATTTTAAGCTCTTAGGGAAATGATTCATGTAAATCTGTATTCATTTTACTAACGGGATTCCCAGAATATTTTTTAAAAATTCCCTTGAAAAGTTAAACTATCATACATTCTCATAATGAGGAAAGTTTAATACTACTCTAGTTTAATAAAATCCACCCCCCCAACACACACACACCCGTGAGCACACACACAGTACTTCTCTTACACCATCAGAAGAACTTTTCATACTGAGAAGGGTAGGCTGTTAGCACAAAAATCTTAGCAGGGTCCATCTGTTCCCGGCTCACCCTGGGCTCACCTGTTTATCTGCTCCGCAGCCCTGTTAAGTACAAGACAAGACTCCAAGCTTCCCGCTAACATTACCAGGATAGGCTTGTCTCCATTAAACCATTAAGTGCCAGCAGAGCTCTCCTCTCTACACTTGTTTCAGTCTTCTGAACCTGATTCCTCTCTCCATTTTATCTTCAAGTGCTTTTCTCCTGACTTGTGCATAATTCTTCTTGACTCCACACCTGAGTCTTAATTATTACCCTCAGCTGCTTCTTTGTTCAGGTGAACTTCCTGCCAACGTTTTCATACATTTAATACCAAAAAAACTAATGGTGTGAATGCATGAATTTACTATATATAATGAATATTAAGGTCCTTTGAAATGAACTCCTATTCTCCCCCCTTTTCCATGTGTATGCCTAAATTTCACAGAGGACATAAATAATTATTTAAAATTACCATTTGAAGCAGTTTAGATGAAATTTAATCTTGGCTTAATCTAATAGTAAAGGCCACTTTATTAGTTTCTAAGTAAGGTAACAGTGTCTATGATTTCCAAATTAACAGGGTTGGCTAGCTCACTTTGTCTTCACTGGAAGCCAAGCAGAATCCATCCTTATTTTGATTTGCTTTGCTATACCTAAGATATTCTTCATCCTACTGTGTTCTTAATTCTATCATAGTTATTAAATTCTATAGAAGTGACAGAAAAGGGAATTTCTAGGTCTTTGTTTTTCTTTCAAATATGAAAGCTTGTTTTTTTAGGGAAGAAAAGGTAGTACAATAAAGCCTCAGTAACAACAACAAAACTAGGAAAGAAATTCATAATCAAATACTTGACTAACCAATGCCAGAAAAAGAAACAAAGTTTGGAAAAAGAAAAAAATCCGTAAAATCTGCAAGGCAAATAAAATGTCAGGTATAATTTTTTACAGCACCAAGATTTGTAAGAATTCTTTACTTAAAACACCAATTTTTAAAAGGAGTCATCATATATAAGATATTATGAAGATGAGCCAATTAAATGCAGCTTACATAGGGGTGCCTGGGTGGTTCAGTCAGTTAAGCATCCTTGATTTGGTTTCAGCTCAGGTCATGATCGCACAGTTCATGGGATGGAGACCCTTCACACTGACAGCACAGAGCTTGCTTGGGATTCTCTCTCTCCCTGTCTTTCTGCCCCTCCTCCTCCTCTTTCTCCTCCTCTTCTTTCTCTCTCTCCCTCTCTCTCATGCACCCACTTTCTCCATCTTTTCAAAAAAAATAAAAACTTTAAATAAGTAGGTAAGTAAATACAAGCTTGCATATCTATGATATGCAAGAAAACAAAATGTTTTAGATATTTTATTTGTTCAGAGTATATATTCCATAAATATTTTTCCTTGTTAGAAATGTAGACATAATCGTGACAAAATATCAAAATATCTTTCATATCTTAATGGTCCTAATGGTTTTAGGACCTTTAACGATTCTTTCTCACTCTATTGCGCTGTCTTCCTAGTTAATAATTTATTCTCATCATTAAAACCTATCACTCTTATTTAAATAGAAGTATGCCAATAATTTCTTCTTTGCATAAAATAGTACTTCTCAATGTTTTTTTTCAGACTAATTGCATCCTATACTAAATTAAAGCCCAGATCAGCAGTATGAGATGGTTTAGTTATTATTATAAGCTTTTTAAGAATGGAGCATGAATTCTTGGTCCCAACAGTCTAGGACAGTGATGGGCATGGAAACTCATATATTGAACACTAGTCCTATGGTAGACCTTTACCAGATGGTTTAAATATGCCTGGAATTTGATTCTCACAATAACCCTAATAGAAAAGTATCATAAATGCATTCTATTTTTCATATACCTTACTACACAGCATTAATTATATCTGATCTGAATCAGCCATGCTAAAACATCAAGATAACATCAGAAGGCCTGAGTGTCCACTACCCTAAACCTGCTCAGGCTGCAATAACACAAGATCATAGACTGGTTGGTTTAGACAATAGACATTTATTCTCTCAACAGTTCTGAAGGCTGGAAGTCCCAGATGAGGGTTCCAACACGGTCAAGTTCTTGTGGGGACACTCTTGCTGGCTGGTACACTACACTGCTGCATTCTGGCTGTGTCTTCACATGACACAAAGAGAGCTGACTCTGGTCTCTTCCTCTGCCTGTAAGGGCACTAATGCCATTACGGGAGCCCCACCCTCGAGACCTCATCTAACCCTAACTAATCCCCAAACACTTCACCTCCAAATACCATCAGATTGGCAGCTAGGGTCACATTATCAATTGGGGAGAGGGGGAAACACAAACATCCATTTCATAGCATTGGCTGAATGGAAGTTATCCTTTCTGCCCTCAGTTTCTAGTATGGTAAAATTGATATGGTTGAACTAGATGTTCATCAGTTCTAATAGTCTTTATCTCTATCTTTAGACAAGAGCAGCAAGTCCAGATGATTTGTGAAATCTCTGTTCCAATGACAGGGGACATGGCTTGACTTTAGAGAAAAAACATGTAGAAAATAAACGTTTTTAGAAAATGTATTAGAACAATGTGAAAATTCTGAACTGTCAGTAACCAAAACCTAATGATTTAAAGAAACAAACTCTATCAATCAAGAATTCATTGAGCACTGTATATATACTCAGCAATGTATGGGCACCAAGAGGAACACAAAAATATACCTAAAACTCAAACTATTTTGTGTATAAAGAAGTTGGTGAAGATACTGTTTGTTGCATCTCATAGATTCCTTCCATGAGTATCCCTAAGAGAATTTTATACCCCACGGAGTAATAGGAAGGGTTGGTTGTCTCCCAAGATAGGTTTTTCTTTTCTCTTTTATTGCCAAATACCTGATCCATCCAGAGGCCATTAATATTGTTCTATGGAAAAATATATTGACCTTATATTGGATACTTTCTTTTAAACATTACCAATGTTTATGTGGATGGATTTTTCTTATTACTATCTGTATGTTACATATCTATGTAAAATTCTGTTGAAATCCACTTCCACCTTTTTATGAGATGAAACATAATAGGTACACAATCCCCATACTCAATCTTGATGGGAATACAAAACAATCATCATTGAAACAAAAAGTATTTGTACCGCTACACCTGAGGAAGTGTTCAGAAGAAGGTCAGATAAGAACAGGAGTGGGTCTGAAAGGCTTCACAGCTGTCAGTGAGCACAAAGAATGGAGTATATGGAAGGACAGCGAAAATACTGGCCCAAATGGAGTAGAAAGCCTGCTTCTATTGGAACTTCAGTTCCAGTATAGTGGAACTAAGTTTTCTAAGTAGAGGAGAGAAGATGATAATAGAATGTAAATGTCAAGCAAGGGAATTTTGATTTGAAGGGACAAAAGGAGCAAAGGGCTTTCAGGCTGTAAATGCTGTCAAAGGAGAGCTTGTAACCTGTTTCTAATACAACCTCATGAAAATACTTGGACATGCACTTCTGTTATTAAAAATGACATGGTGAATGCAGCCAAACTGAAAAGGGCTTTTTATTCTGGTTATTTAGAACCCAAGTAGAATTTGACCACAAGCAGAGACAGACTATAGACCTTTATTTCAGCTCATTTCATTTATTCTTGTATCAAAGGACTTGATCCAATGTAGAGCAAGAAGCTACATGTAGTATATACAGAAATTACACCTTTCCATTCAAGAGAAAAAGGCTTCAGTAGGTTACCATAAAAACAGCCTAGTGTCCATTCCAGTTTCTAATGAAGGATCTTAACCTTCTAACGAAAACCTATCAGATAGATATATTTCTACTCAAACTTTCTAGTTACTAACATTCTAAACAGATTTGGGGATTTTTTGTTTCAGTTTGGTTTTGGGTTTGTGTATGTTTTTAGAGAGAAACTGTGTGGGCAGGGAAGAGAGGCAGCAGGAGAGACAGAGAGAGAGGAAAACCTCATGCAGGCTCAATGCTCAGCTGAACACTGGGCTTGATCCCACAACCCTGGGATCATGACCTGACTTGAAATCAAGAGTTGGACACTCAACTGACTGAGCCACCCAGGTGCCCCAGAATTTTTTTTTTTAAGAAGTAAAATTTGTGTATCTGGTGGGGATTTGCAGAAATTTTTTTTTGAGGCATTTTTTTCAAAAAAAAAAAAAAAAAAAGCTTTCCAATTCAGAGGTGCATTTTATGGTCATGGAAACACCAAGGAATGATCACAGTGGTTTTTATTGTTCACAATGGCCAATGTTCAATCCATGCCTTACACACAGCTAAGGGAAAATGCTACTTCTCTGTGGTAAAAATGGTCACATTATAGTTCCATCTACTAAAGAGAACTTTCCTTCATCTTGCCGGTGAAACAAGTGGCCCAGAGAAGATTTATTACGGGAGTCATAGTGTGTTACAGATAAACCTATTATAAAGATAGGGCCCCCAATTTTAGCCTGAAGTTTTAGAGACATGTTAAAATTGATCTCTGAGATCTCCTGTAAAGAAGAATTCCAAATAATTTATGTAGAGAATCCCCCTTCCAGAAGGTAGACTTTAACTCTCTTGCCCACCTTTCAGGTGGTCTGTACTTCTCGACTTACTTTTAAACAGTAAACAGAGAAGGTGGTGGTGATGGTAAGTTTACAGTAGAGAAACATGGCTGATACTACCTAAGTGATCAAGGCTCTACACTGTGAGCCATGTTGGTACCATGAACCCCTGATATGATGTGATGAGAACGGCACTTCACCTTCATGGTCTTCCTCTCAAAAAACATTCTAATCATGAGATAAACATTAGACAAACCCAAACCGAGTGACATCTATAAAATACCTAACCAATACTCCTCAAAACTGTCAAAGTCATCAAAAAGAGGGAAGTCTGAGCATCTGAGTAGGCGAAGAAGACATGATGACTAAATGTAATGTGGTATCCTGGGAAAAAATGAATAGGAGATTAAATGGACAGTTTAGGGGAAAATATTGAAATCTGAATAGTCTAGAGCTTAATGTTTAAACTATCAAAGAAGGAAATGTTAAGTGTGTGAAAAGAGCATGGGATTTGGGGGCTGATAGGCTGTACATCAAAGACAGTGAGTGACTGAGGGGAATTTATTTAACCTCTCAAACCCCTTACCCCTCATTTATAAAAGAAGAATTCTAATGCTTACCTTGAAAGGTTATTAAAGAAACATATATGATATGTGGATTATCATACCTAGGGTATGCAATATATTTAAAATGACTTCCATCTTGCCTAACACACAGCAGGTGTTCCCCAGTGGTCTGTTCTTTCTCTCCTTCCACTTGCTTTCAGCCCAACATCCAAAGGCCACAACCTCTGTCCCTTTGCCTGAGGGTTTTCACTGCCAGAATCTGCTTTGCCTACCTAGTCACTCTTGGGGATTTCCATCCGGAAGCACATCCCAAGCAAACTGATGGCAGATAACATACATTATCCCAAATTCTTCACCCTTTGAGGGGACTGCTTGTTCTATGCAGAGATCCCCAAAGGCGTAAGTTCCAGTTATCCATAGTACAATTAAGTTGTAATGTACCATCTGTTAGTTCTTTTCCTTCATTACTCACCTACTGGTTTTTCCTGGGATCATCTAAGTAATAAACTACTTACACTTGAATCTTTGACTTGCAAACTAAAGAGAGTCTGATCTTTGCAGCAATGATGACTGGTATAAATTAAAAGGACTACTTTAAGTTTGAAATCACCTGGAAAATTTTAGTTTTATTTGCATTCAGTGCAAATGCTATAATAATCTGGAAATTATTTTTAAAATTATGTCTAATTCAATCTAAAGTATAGTTTACCTTTACAAATAAGAGGCAGTTGTAACTGATACACAATAAATGTATCTTTGTGCCATCTACAACATAATTTGCCTTTCGGGGCTTTTCATATATTCAATCATTTTTATCTATTATTCCATACACCAGACTTTCAAGAAGTACCTAATGATATAAGTGGATACCTTTTAAGATATGAAATATTATCAAAATACCAGTTAAAAATATATTCAGAAAGGATGGCACAAAAGTCTTTTACCATGAATTTCTGGCTAATAAACACAAACAAATATACTAGTTTATATAGATGTCACATGAATGATATATATTATTGCTGCTGTGTCTATTTTACATTCGCAGGCATAAGTCAGTAAGAACCTAAAGACCAAATATCTTGGTGCTCCATGGTGCTAGTGATAAACGGTATCACTCCATGAGCTAGTGATAAAGGGAAAGTGTGTATTATATTTCCCATGGCTGAAACAAAATATCCCATCCAGTAATTCATTTGACTTTCCTTGCAATTTATATGTGTGAGGGCAAATTCTTCAGAGAATAAATATATAAGGAATAATATAATCAGGGTAAATGTAGCAGAGAATACCATCAAGAGAAAGATAATTTGTTACAGAAAATCATTACAATGGGAACATGGAAAACAGAGTTTAAGGTAGGCTGGAATAGTGGAGGAATCTCTTACAAAAATGTTGGCACCCAATTAGATTATTTGGGTTTTGAATTCAGTTTCAGGAAGAGCCTATATAGTTTGGATAAGGCCTGAAGCATTTAACATGCCCAAAAGTATTTGAATAAATAGATGGATGAATAATTGAATAAATACCTAAATGATAGAGACATAGCATGGGAGAAGGTATTCACATGGTAAGAATAATTTGAATTTTTGTATATATTTCCTTTTTCCTAATGGTCACCGTATTAGTTTTCTATTGTTGTATAGCAAGATACTACAAATTTTGTGGCTTAAAACAATGCAAAATTATCATCTCACAGTTCTACAGGTATAATTCAGGAGCAACATGACTGGTTCTGTGCGTAGAGTCTCATAGGACTAAGATCAAGATGTTGGCCAGAGCTGAGAACTCCATTGGAGACTCAGGGCCCCCTTCCAAGCTTCCTGGTTATTGGCAGATTTTAGCTCCTTGAAGTTGGGGAACTGAGCTTCCATCATTGGTTTTTGGTGTTGTTTTTCTTCTGGCTGTGTGCCAGGAGTTGCTCTCAGCAGCTGGGGGCTCTTCTAGTTCCCCTGCCATACTGGCGGTCTCCAAAACAAGGCAGTGTGCATCTTCAAGGGCAGCAGGAAAATCTGTCTCTTGGGTTTCTAATTCTAGGTCTTATATAACATAATATAGTTATGGAGTGACTTTCCTGTCAGAGAAGAGTCTCACACACACTCAAGCAAAGGGTGTTTACAAAGGGCATGTGTATTAGGATAGGAATCTTGGGGCCATCTGAGAATTCTACCACAATGGCATAGAAAACAACATCTGCACATGCAAACGTATCTAGTGGGATATCCAATGGGGCTTAAATTTGTAAGTTATATTCTTCAGTAGCACAATACTAAAATATGAGTACTTGGAGCCCAATGTTTATATTTTACATTTCTTGAAGCCTTCCTTTAAACCCCTTCAAGACAGTAAAGTATTAAACATACATAAACTTTAACATCAATAGTGTCTAAAATGGGAGGATTTAACAATGACATAGAAGGAAAATAGAAACATAAAGAAAGAAATGTAACATTTTGTTATTGTATTAGTGCATCCTGCTTATATTACCTAACTCTCCTGCACTAATTTTCACAAAGTGAACTAGAGATTCCAAAGACAAATTGTTTTCATTTCAATTGAGTAAGTAATTATTGGGCAAATATCCTTTTCCTAGAATTGTTTCCATAGGTGTTCAAAAGTATATCCTTAGGATTTGTTATTGGGGCAGCAAGATTTGAAATATAAAATAGAACACAGAGGTGAGACAGAATGTAATCAAATGTGAATTATATGCCTGGATTTTGTACAGATAACAACGAGTACTGAAATGTTACTTACATCAAGTACTGTGTTTAGAGTTTACATGAATTACCTCATTCAACCTCTGAAGTAGCCCAGAAAACAGTGGGCATCTTTATCCCTTTTCCCAGATAAGGAAGACAAGATTTTGACAAAGGCTCACAGTAACTGTGGTTCTGATGAGTAGTAGAGGGAAGGCCAAACCCAGGTCTGTGTCATTTTCCCAAAGCCCATTGTTTGAGTGCCATCCCACTCACCATATGTGCAAACGATACCATACCTGCAATACAATGCAGATGAGTAGATGAGAGTAGTTACAAAGTGCTACAAGAAGAAAGTGAAGAACCTTAAGGAGAGTTGCCCTTTTCTGGGAAAAGTGGAATGGGAAGGAGAGCCCTAATGAAGTGATCAAAACATACCCAGTCAGGGATGGAAGGATGAAGTGACTTGCTGATCACAAATTCAGAAATATAAAGTTGTTACATCAAAGTAAAAGGGGAAAGAGTTGATGCATCATGGCTGATGTTGAAGAGAGGATGGGAATATTGAATACGAGATATGTACCAACATTCTGTTTTTAATAATAGAGTTTTAGAGCATCAAATCTGTAAAAGACCATAGATATCGTCTAGGCATGTAAGATAAGTAAAGAGCACACAGCCAGAAGCTACCTACTCTCCTTACCCTCTTCCACACAGACCACTGAGGTAACAGGCTGGAGATGAAAACTGAAATAATCAATTAAGACAGAAAAAGATCCAGTCTAGAAGCAAAGGTTCTTTCCTTGGCAGCTCCATTGATGAATTCAATTCCATGTATGCATTCTTCATGCTAATGTCACAATGGTGTGACATACACTGAGAGGATATTTTGAAAAATAAATCACATTGCTAAAGGTCTTTTATTGTTAAACAATTCTCCTGGGCTACTTTTACAGAATGAGGGGGAGGAAAACTACTATGATACGTGTGTGTTAGTGGGGGAATGTTAATAATTTATCCTTCTGGATTCTTAGCAGATTTCTCAAATTGACCACACTTGAAATACCTAAAGTCATCTCCCAGAGGGCGCAAATTTCCAAAATGACCAAGTGACAGGGGCTTAAGGGGTAGTGTACTCAAGTAAAAGAATAGTGGCAATGAATTTGGGGTCCGGAAAGACCTCCGTCACTAAGTGGCTCTGGAAAATTGTGCGAATCCTGTAACTCTGTTGCTTAGTTTCTTCATCTAGAAAGTGCAGCAGTTGGCATACAGTGACAGAGCGTCCCTTCAAACTGAGAACATTTATAGTAAATAGGAGGACTCAGCAGGAAAAGTATTTTACAAATTCAAAACTAAATCTAGAGAAATCACAGCCTATATAATAAAGGTGAATAAAATACACTTATGAACCCTTTAAACACAAAATACATATAAACATAATAGAAAAATTAGTGTGTGTATTACAAAGTATTTCCTCATGTTAGAAGAAATACTGTAACAATGCAGAGCCACCAGAGGGCGTTTTAGCTCCTGAACCCCTGGCTCAGAACAGTGAACTTCCTTTTGCAACTTGTGTTGCTTGAGTGGTTTTGCATACAGCTGCTTATGCTACAAATCTGAGCAAAATTTGCTTGCAGTTTTTCAAACTTCAAATTTTTCAAAGGGGTAAAGATAAAAGTAGTTTCAAAAAAGTATCTGTATAACATTAGCATTTTAAGCAAGGTATGTATAGACACAATCTTTAATTGTGTGAAATAAAGAATGAATGCAAAAATACTTTAGATCATTCTCACAACAATCCTTGAAAATTGTTAAAATGTTTTAATTGTAGATATTTGAAAAAAATATGAAATAAATGCCTTTGAACATACTTTCAAAAGTGAAAAATCCAGAACAAACCATACGCATAGGTGAAATATTGAAAATGCTTACCTTCTCTAAAAAAAAAAAAAAAATGTTGATTGAGAGGAACAGATTGAAATTGGCTATCATCTTTTATATGTTGGGCATTACTCCTACAGTTATTTGAGTACATCAATTCAGAGACAGAAATTAATCTGATCTCTATAAAATCTACAATAAAAGCAGGTTATTCACCTCATACAGCAAAGAGCCACTTTATGAAGATATATTTAAATAGAAAAATGATTATAAAAATGATTGATGCTTTCGGAAAGTATAACTGGATGTTACCATTTTCAGCCCAGACACCAAGATGCCACTGATGTGAAATCTAAAATCAGACTTTACTATGCAAAATTTGCAACCATCATATTGCAACCATCATAAGAAATAGAAGGAGGTATATAAGTTTCTTAGGGCTGCCCTAACAAACTATCACAAACTGGGTGCCTTGAACAATAGAAATTCATTGTCTCTCAATACTTGAGGCTACAGGTCTGAAATCAAGGTGTCGGGAAGGCCGTATTCCTTCTGAAACCTGTAAGGGAGAATCCTCTGTTGCTGCCTCTAACTTCTGGTATTTGCCTGCAATCCACATGGCTTGTAGACGACACCTGGCTCCAATCTCTGCCTCTGTCATCACAGAGGCATTTTCTCTGTGTATGTCTCTGTTTTCTCCTAAGGACACCAGTCATTTTGGATTAAGGGTCCACCCTACTCCAGTACGATGTCATGGTAACTTACCTAATTCCATCTGCAATGACCTTATTTCCAAATACATTCACCTTCCGAGGTGCTTACAAGAAAGTACTTCAGCATATCTTTTGGGGGACACAATTCAACCCATGACAGGAGGCATCAAAGGGTGGAGAAGACTGAGGTTTTCTATGGAGGGAGTAGTTGCCCGCCCTCTAGAGAGGAGGGGGTGGGAGTCTAGCTTTCAGGGACAAACCTTATTGAGAGGACTCAAGGCAGGGGTGGCAGCTTCCTGGGTGCACAACCCATGAGGTCAAGCAGGGTTTGAAATTTGAAAGTCTTAATAATTCTTGAAAAAAATCCTGCTGGGGCGCCTGGGTGGCTCAGTCGGTTAGGCGTCCAACTTCGGCTCAGGTCATGATCTCGCGGTCTGTGAGTTCAAGCCCCACGTCAGGCTCTGTGCTGACAACTCAGAGCCTGCTACAGATTCTGTGTCTCCCTCTCTCTCTCTGCCCCTCCCCTGTTCATTCTCTGCCTCTCTGTAAAAATAAATAAACATTAAAAAAAAAAAAAATCCTGCAGTTCATTGTGCCCTGAACATTATGTAGAACACCATTTTACGGGCTTCATTGCTAGGTGCTTCATGCTTTTGGGGAATATGGCAGGCTGTGACTTGACTCACACAAAGTATAGCTGGCCTGTGACAACTGAATTGAAGTGACTGCACTGCCTGAGTCAGCTTGCCTCCTTGGTCAAGCCATAAAAAGTGGCCCACTTGGGGCACCTAGATGGCTCAGTTAAGTGGCTGACTTCGACTTAGGTTGTGATCTCACTGTTCCTGGGTTTGAGGCCCGATTCAGGCTCTGTGCTGACAGCTCAGAGCCTGGAGCCTGCTTCTGAATCTGTGTCTCCCTCCCTCCCTCTCCCTGCCCCTCCCCTGCTTATGTTCTCTCTCTCTCACAAAAATAAACATTTTTTTTTTAAGTGGCCCACTTATAAAATATGCATTGTCTTCTCAGCACTGCAGTAAGAGGTGCTTAGCTATGGGAATCTCTAAAGAACCTTAAACACTCTCAAGAGAGGGAGCTTTAAATCTCTGCCAGGCCAGAGAACAGGAAGGAGTTACCAAGGACAGTTCAGGTAAGACCTCTTATACTTTCTACCACCCTGGTGGAATCAAAAACCAATTAGAAGTGTGGGGGAATGTGGGAGTGGGCAGGAGAGATAAGAAAGAAAAGAAGTTCTTAAAATGGTGAGATAAAGGAGTCAACTATGTTCTACCCCAATGCAGGTTTCCAACCTAGGAAAAGGGAAGAAGGTCTGGGATTACATTTCATTCAGAATTTTCACTAGTAATATTCAACAGGCCATTATGTTTTCTGAATTGAATCCTAAGGGTCCTAAACAAGTGGAAAAATCTACCCAACTAGAGGTAGGGAAAGACATGCTATTTCTTTCAGTTTAAGGGGTTAATAGGCTTTAGGGGCTGAATCATGTCTCTCCCCAACCTCAAATGCATATGTTGAGGTCCTAGTCCCATACCTCAGAATAGGACTACATTGGAAGATATAGGATCTTTAAGGATGCAATTAAGATTAAATGAGATCATTGGGGTGGGCCCTAATAAGAGTGTTGTTTTTATAAGAAGTGACTAGGACACAGCCACAGGGAAGACCATGTGAAGACACAAAGTAAAAGAAGTCATCTACAAGCAAATGAGAGGGGTGCACAGAAGAAACCAATCCCACTGATACCTTGATCTGGGGCTCTGTCCTCCAGTGCTCTGAGGAGATTAAAAACCACCTAGTGTGGAGTACTTTGTTACGGCAGCCCTAGCAAACTAATGTAATAGGAGACAATAAAAACTAAAATGTTATAGTCATCAAAGTAGTTTTGGAAGGCATAATAACTAAAAGGGCTCACAAAATGGAACAAAGGATCAATCACTTCTTCTAAGGTAGCTGAACTTAAAATAATTGAGTAAAAATGGCCTTTTTAGTGGCTGTTTGTAGAGCCAGCTTGACCAGCAGACTAAAAAAGAAGATGCATAATGCTAGATGGGTCATAATGTTTTGTGTTAAATTTGCTGATTATGTACAAAACAGAATTTTCAAAGCACCATAAATTATTGCACCTGTACAATTCATGTAAAGAGCTCTACTTATTATGCTTTGCAATAATGTTAAGTTGGTGTGCATAGGAACATGAATGTAATTGTACAATGAAACAAAAGGGCAAATTTAATGTAATATATAGGAATCATATTATACATGGTTTCTAAAACAGGTGCTCAATTAATGTTAACCTCCTCCTTATTCCTCTTTTATAATGGATGAGAAGACACTGAGATTATTTTACTCTGCTTCTAGTCAACTTAAAGTGATTAGACTTTGATTTAACCAATTGTTATTAGAATCAAACTGCATTGGAGCAACTGGAAATATATGCTAAATATAGTATTTATGTAACTCACTTCTGGTTTTGGTAAGAAGCAGTACTGATAAAGCATTGAAAGTTAACTAGAAAGGGAGGAATAGTGTCCAATTTTTGTAAAAGAACATACAATTAGACTTCACTAATGAAGGGCTCGATCTCAAAGTCATCAACATGTGTGATGTTTAAGTTAATGTGCTTCATATGTGTTCAGGATTGAACTACCTTACCTTATAATCAGGAATAAAGGTTTTAATTATAGCAGGAGAACAGATTGGGCAGATACTCTTCCAGGAGCTACACATACCACCTGAGGGAGCCTATGTGGGGTACTGACACAGCCAATAGGCAACAGCCGTAAGGAGCACCTTCTTCCTAAGGAATCTAAGGACATTGTCCCCAAAGTCGTAAGAAATTCAGTGAAGGGTGACTATATATGCTGCAAGTGTCAGGATAGTCTTCAGGTATTAGAGCCTCTCCTCAGAACTGCATGCAAAGGGCTCAGCACAGATAGGTAAGAGCAAAACCTGCTGGACCCTGTCCTAAAAATTCTTTGGGTACTGTGCATACTATCAAGGCAGGAATTCACATACAAGGCCACAACCTGGGAGGACCTCTAAGACTGATATAGTAACACTAAATATCAATTACTGACTGCTTTCTGGGTACCTGGATCTCTGCAAAGTATTTTGCATATGCAATTTTAGTCTATCCCAAAGTGAATTCCATGAACCTCCTACAGTAGGAGATATGAAAAAGCACAAAGATGATAATTATGGGTAAAAAGCGGATAGATAAAAGGAGTAAATAATGGAGATCAAGCCTAATAATTTCCAAATAAAATCAAGAAAGACATATACATGACTTACACTAACTTTTTTATTATTAGAATAAAAACCATCCTAGAAATACTCAAGCATAGTAGAGTCAGGGGAAGATGGCAGCTTAGGAGGACTCTGGGCTCACTGCGTCCTGCTGATCGCTTAGATTCCACCTACATCTGCCTAAATAACCCAGAAAACCACCAGAAGACTAGCAGAATGGACTCTGGAGCCAAGCATAGACAAGAGGCCCACGAAAGAGGGTAGGAAGGGCGGAGAGGCAGTGCGCACTACACGGACTGGCGGGAGGGAGCCAGGGTGGTGGAGGGGCAGTCCGCCCAGCAAGGCAGAGCCCCCGAGTCTGGCTTACAAAAGCGGAGGGGCAAAAGTGGAGGGGCCAGACTGCGTGAGTTCTGACAGCCAGCGGGACTTAACATCTGGAAAGTTAAAAGTCAACAGCTCTGTGCTCAGAGAGTGGGGAGGGTGAAAGAACTCCAGGAGGGAAAGGTGTTGAGCCCCAGAAGACAGAGCTCAGCTCAGCAGGGAACAAATGTGCTAGCCAGCACCATCTCCCTCGCCCATCCCCCAGCCAAAATCCCAAAGGGAACCAGTTCTCGTCACCAAACTTTCTTTCACCATGCAAAAGCCCAATGCTGTGCTTCTGTGGATCCATCCCTCCAACAGGCCTGCCTCCCTCCCCTACCCCAACCCTGGTGCTGTAGGGCCCCTTCTGCAGGGGACCACTGACAGCAAAGCTAGCTAAGCCTGCCCCTCCCACCCCTGTCCACCTTGCAGATCCACCCTGGCTAATACGCCAGATCCCATCACAGCAGCACCACAAACCTGGCAATGTGTAAGTAGTCGAGACAGGGGCCACATCACTTCACAATGAGTCCTGCCCCTGGGAGAGGGAAACATAAGGTACACACCATTCTGACTGTGGCCCCAGTGGTGGCCTGGGGGCAGACATCCGGTCTGACTGCGGCCCCACCCACCAACACAAGTTTCTCCAGACAGCACAGGGGAAGTGCCCTGCAGTTTGGAGCTACCACAGGGACTACCCAAAATGATGAAATGGAAGAATTCTCCTCAAAAGAAACTCCAGGAAGTAGTGACAGCCAACGAATTGATCAAAACCAATTTAAGCAATATAATGGAACGAGAATTTAGAATAGTCAAAATTAATCGCTGGGCTTGAAAAAGAGCATAGAACACAGCAGAGAATCTATTGCTACACAGATCAAGGGACTAAGAAATAGTCATGAGGAACTAAAAAATGCTATAAATAAAGTGCAAAATAAAATGGAGGCAGCCATAGCATGGATTGAAGAGGCAGAGGAGAAAATAGGTGAGTTACAAGATAAAATTATGGAAAAAGAGGAAGCTGAGGAAAAGAGATAAAAAAAATCCAGGAGTATGAGGGGAGAATTATACAACTAAATGATGCAATCAAATAAAACAATATCTGTATCAGGAATTCCAGAAGAAGAGAGAGAGAAAGGGGCTGAAGGTGTACTTGAACAAATCATAGCTGAGAACTTCCTTGATCTGGGGAAGGAAAAGGGCATTGAAATCCAAGAGGCACAAAGAACTCCTTTCAGACCTAACTTGAATAGATCTTCTGTATGACATATCATAGTCATATGGATAAAGCATAAAGTCATATGGATAAAGTCATAAGGATAAAGAGAAAATTCTGAAAGCAGCTAGGGATAAACATGCTCTAACATATAAAGGGAGACCTATAAGACTAGTGATGGATTTATCTACTGAAACTTGGCAGGCCAGAAAGGAATGGCAGGAAATCTTCAATGTGATGAACAGAAAAAAAACATGCAGCCGAGAATCCTTTATCCAGCAAATCTGTCATTCAGAATAGAGGGAGAGATAAAGGTTTTCCCAAACAAACAAAAACTGAAGGAATCCACCACCACTAATCCAGCCCTACAAGAGATCCTAAGGGGGATTCTGTGAGTGAAATGTTGCAACGACCACAAAGTACCAGAAACATAACTACAAGCATGAAACCTACAGACATCATAATGACTCTAAATCCATATCTTTCAATAATAACACTGAATGTAAATGGACTAAATGCTCCAACCAAAAGACATAGAGTAAGACCTATCTATTTGCTGTCTACAAGAGACTCATTTTAGACCTGAGAACACCTTCAGATTGAAAGTGAGGGGATGGAGAACTAGTTATCATGCTACTGGAAGTCAAAAGAAAGCTGGAGTAGCCATACTTATATCAGACAAACTAGACTTTAATTTTAATGTTTATTTATTTTTGACAGAGAAAGAGAGAGAAAGAGAGAGAGAGAGAGAGAAAGAGAGAGAAAGAGAGAAAGAGAGAGAAAGAGAGAGAAAGAGAGAGAAAGAGAGAGAAAGAGAGAGAAAGAGAGAGAAAGAGAGAAAGCATGAACAGGGGAGGGACAGAGACAGAGGGAGACACAGAATCCAAAGGAGGCTCCAGGCATTGAGCTGTCAGCACAGAGCCTGATGCAGGGCTCGAACTCACAGATCGCAAGATCATGACCCGAGCTGAAGTCGGACACTCAACCGACTGAGCCACCCAGGAGCCCCCAAACTAGACTTTAAATTAAAGGCTGTAACAAGAGATGAAGAAGGGCATTATATAATAATTACAGGGTCTATCCATCAGGAAGGGCTAACAATTATAAATGCCTATGCACCGAATATGAGACCCCCCAAATATATAAAACAATCACAAACATAAGCAACCTTATTGATAATAATGTGGTAATTGCAAGGGACTTTAATACTCCACTTACAACAATGTATAGATCATCTAGACACAGGATCAATAAAGAAACAAGGGCCCTGAATGATACCTTGGATCAGATGGACTTGACAGATATATTTAGAACTCTGCATCCTAAAGCAACAGAATATACTTCCTTCTCGAGTGCACATGGAACATTCTCCAAGATAGATTACATACGGGGTCACAAAACAGCCCTTCATAAGTATACAAGAATTGAAATCATACCATGCATACTTTCAGACCACAATGCTACGAAGCTTGAAATCAACCGCAGGAAAAGTCTAAAAACCTCCAAAAGCATGGAGGTTAAAGAATACCCCACCCTACTACAGAATGAATGGGTCAACCAGGCAATTAGAGAAGAAATTAAACAATATATGAAAACAAATGAAAATGAAAATACAACAATACAAATGCTTTGGGATGCAGCAAAGGCAGTCCTGAGAGGAAAATACATTGCAATCCAGGCCTATCTCAAGAAACAAGAAAAATCCCAAATACAAAATCTAACAGCACACCTAAAGGATCTGGAAGCAGAACAGCAAAGACACCCCAAACCCATCAGAAGAAGAGAAATAATAAAGATCAGAGCAGAAATAAACAATATAGAATCTAAAAATCTGTAAAGATCAATGAAACTAAGAGTTGGTTTTTTAAAAAAAATAAACAAAATTGATAAACCTCTAGCCAGGCTCCTCAAAAAAAAAAAAAAAAAGAAAAAATGGAGGGAGAGGACCAAAAAAGAAAAATGAATAATATTTTTTTCAATGTTTCCAACCAATCCCTCAGAAATACAATTATCAGGGAATACTAAGAAAAATTACATGCCAACAAACTGGACAACCTGGAAGAAATGGACAAATTCCTAAGCACCCACCCACTTCCAAAACTCAAACAGGAAGAAATAGAAAACTTGAACATACCCAAAACCAGTGAAGAAATTGAATCAGTTATCAAAAATCTCCCAACAAATAAGAGTCCAGGACCAGATGGCTTCCCTGGGGAATTCTACCAGACATTTAAAGCAGTGATAATACCTATCCTTCTCAAGCTGTTCCAAAAAATAGAAAGAGAAGGAAAACTTCCAAACTCATTCTATGAAGATAGCATTACTTTGATTCCCAAACCAGACAGCCAGGAAAAAAAAAAAAAAAAAGAGAACTACAGGCCAATATCCCTGCTGAATATGGATGCAAAAATTCTCAACAAGATACTAGCAAATCGAATTCAACAGCATATAAAAACAATTCTTCACCACGATCAAGTGGGATTCATTCCTGGGCTGCAGGGCTGGTTCAACATTCGCAAATCAATGTGATACATCACATTAATAAGAGAAAAGAACCATATGATCCTGTCAATCGATGCAGAAAAAGCATTTGATAAAATTCAGCCTTTGTTAATAAAAACCCTCGAGAAAGTCGGGATAGAAGGAACATACTTAAACATCATAAAAGCCGTTTATGAAAAGCCCACAGCTAATATCCTCAATGGGGAAATGGAGAGCTTTCCCCGAGATCAGGAACATGACAGGGATGTCCACTCTCACCACTGTTGTTTTTTTGTTTTTAATGTTTTTATTTATTTTTGAGACAGAGAGAGACAGAGCATGAGCTGGGAGGGGCAGAGAGAGAAGGAGACACAGAATCTGAAACGGGCTCCAGACTCTGAGCTCTCAGCACAGAGCCCGACGCGGGGCTCCAACTCACTGACCGTGAGATCGTGACCTGAGCCGAAGTCGGACGCTTAACCGACTGAGCCACCCAGGCGCCCCTCACCGCTGTTGTTTAACATAGTGTTAGAAGTGCTAGCATCAGCAATCAGACAACAAAAGGAAATTAAAGACATCAAAATTGGCAAAGATGAAGTCAAGCTTTCACTTTTTGCAGATGACATGATATTGTACATGGAACACCCGATAGACTCCACCAAAAGTCTACTATAACTGATACATGAATTCAGTAAAGTCACAGGATACAAAATTAATGTACAGAAATCAGTTTCATTTTCATATACTAATAATGAAGCAACAGAAAGACAAACAAACTGATTCCATTCACAATTGAACCAAGAAGCATAAATACGTAGGAATAAACCTAACCGAAGATGTAAAAGATCTGTATGCTGAAAACTATAGAAAGCTTATGAAGGAAATTGAAGAAGATACAAAGAAATGGAAAAACATTCCGTGCTCAATGATTAGAAGAATAAGTATTATTAAAATGTCAATACTACTCAAGGCAATCTACACATTCAATGCAATCCCAATCAAAATTGCACCAGCATTCTTCCCGAAGCTAGAACAAGCAATCCTAAAATTTGTATGGAACCACAAAAGACCCCGAATAGCCAAAGTAATTTGAAGAAGACGACCAAAGCAGGAGGCATCACAATCTCAGACTTTAGCCTCTACTAAAAGCTGTAATCAAGACAGTGTGGTATTGGCACAAAAACAGACACATAGACCAATGGAACAGAATAGAGACTCCAGCATTGGACCCACAAATGCATGGCCAACTAATCTTTGACAAAGCAGGAAAGAATATCCAATGGAAAACAGTCTCTTTAACAAATGGTGCTGGGAGAACTGGACAGCAACATTCAGAAGAATGACCCAGACCACTTTCTTACACCATTCACAAAAATAAACTCAAAATGGATAAAGGACCTGAATGTGAGACAGGAAACCATCAAAACCCTAGAGGAGAAAGCAGGCAAAAACCTCTCTGACCTCAGCCGCAGCAATTTCTTACTTGACACATCCCCAAAGGCAAGGGAATTAAAAGCAAAAATGAACTATTGGGACCTCATGAAGATAAAAAGCTTCTGCACTGCAAGGAAACAATCAACAAAACTAAAAGGCAACTGACACAATGGGAGAAGATATTTGCAAATGACATATCAGACAAAGGGCTAGTATCCAAAATCTATAAAGAACTCACCAAACTCTACACCCAAAAAAACAAATAATCCAGTGAATAAATGGGCAGAAAACATGAATAGACACTTCTCTAAAGAAAACACCCAGATAGCCAACAGGCACACGAAAAGATGCTCAACGTCACTCCTCATCAGGGAAATACAAATCAAAACCACACTGAGATATCGCCTCACACAAGTCAGACAGAATTGCTAAAATGAACAAATCAGGAGACTATAGATGGTGGAGAGGATGTGGAGAAACGGGAACCCTCTTGCACTGTTGGTGGGAATGCAAACTGGTGCAGCCACTCTGGAAAACAGTGTGGAGGTTCCTCAAAAAATTTAAAAAATAGATCTACCCTATGAACCAGCAATAGCACTGCTAGGAATTTACCCAAGGGATACAGGAGTGCTGATGCATAGGGCACTTGTACCCCAATGTTTATAGCAGCACTTTCAACAATAGCCAAATTGTGGAAAGAGCCTAAATGTCCATCAACTGATGAATGGATAAAAAAAAAATTGTGGTTTATATACACAATGGAATACTGCTTGGCAATGAGAAAGAATGAAATATGGCCTTTTGTACTAATGTGGATGGAACTGGAGAGTTATGCTAAGTGAAATAAGTCATACAGAGAAAGACAGATACCATATGTTTTCACTCTTATGTGGATCCTGAGAAACTTAACAGAAGACCATGGAGATGGGACAGGGGAAAAAAAAAAGCTAGGGAGGGAGGCAAACCATAAGAGACTCTTAAAAACTGAGAATAAACAGACAGTAGATGGGGGGGTGCGAAGGAGGGGAAAGTGGGTGATGGGCATTGAGGAGGGGACCTGTTGGGATGAGCACTGGATGTTGTATGGAAACCAATTTGACAATAAATATCATATTAAAAAAATAAAGTCCATTCTTCCATTTACCACTGTGTAATAAAGTATGCTACTTACTTCAAGAAAAAAATAGTAATCAAGCATAAAAATGAGATTCTCAGGTATGAAAAATAAATTAATCATATTATTAGGATTTGTGAACAAATTAATGCCAGAAAATAAAGCATTATATACAGATTTTTTTAAGGAAAAAATTATCTGTGGACCAAGCATTTTAACATCAGTTAATTTTTTTCAAGTGCAAAGGCCAAAGAAACATAATTTCAGGTACTATATATATATATATATATATATATATATATATATATAGGCTTAGAATATAGTCTACAAATATCTTTATTGAGTATAAATCACTTAAGATAGCTACTGATTGAATTAAAATTAGTAATCAAGGAAAAAAGAATGTGGTAAAGTTTCCAAACTATCATAAGAGACCTGAGGAAAAATCATTTTTCAGGCTGTGATTGTACTCCTCATACAAAATTAATGGCAAATGTGAATGCTTTGGTGTTTCCATTTACACTGGCATCTGCATACAACTAAAAGAAAATACTTCAGTGTGGAAAATTATACTTCACATTAAAACAAAAGATAAAAGAAATTTCTCCAGAAATTTCCCTCCTTCAAATCAAGGTCTCCTACTAAATTCAGCTATTAAATATGTTTGTATTAAATTGAATACTGTATTAATAAATACCATGTTTGGAAAGGATATAGTACTTATGTTTGATAGGTATTTCTTTTATTCTCTTGGTTACTCATAATTCCCATTAAAAGTGTGAGCATTAAAAAGTACAAAAGATAGGAAATTTTTTTCTGAATGCCGTACATCAAATCTATATTTTACATAGTTTAATTAAATGAATTTCATATACTTCTCAAGGTTTTATACTGTTGAGTAGAATGTACAACCTTTGTGAAGAATTTCCTTATCATTGACTTTGCATTCTTCTCTTACCACTTGTGATTTTCAGAGAAGTCCTGAGTCTCGGTGCTGAAGAGGCCAACCCCTTCAAGACTAACTTGTTCAGCTTACAGGCCAGGGCTCCAGAGTGTATAATTGATTTCTAGAGCTGACTTCCTCCAATTTTATCAGATTGCATTGGAAAACTAAAAGATCCTCATATAATCTTCCTTATTATATTCCCTCTTGACATTGCAAAGAAAAAAATACCCACAAAACACTGAACCATGCTTATCATAGCTAACAGAAGAAAATAACTTTTGTAATTTAGGTACTTACTAACTCATGAACCTTCAATAATCAATGTTATAAATAAATTATTCATACCAGGAATTTTTTAAAAAAACAGATTCTTATAGTATCAGTTTAAATTAGCTAACAACGAATCCACAATCCACCTTGACATTTGTTGGATATTTTGAGAATCGTAGCCAAGCCCAGCTATAACCGTATAAGATAAGCAGAGAGCCTACCTTTAATGAGCTCTCTGGAGAAGCTAATTCTACAACCTTTGGAAACACACTGACAATATTTAATAAAATTTACATGATGTACCTATGGAAAGAAAGATTTAAACGTCTTTATGAAAGACATCATGAGCTCTATAGAGCTGGGGTACTGGTCGTATGGTGGTGAGAATAAGGAGTGCCCTTTGTTGAGCCCCATATGGTTAACAAAGTTTATTTTATTGAACCGGTTGTATGATATATGAGACAAGTATAGTGCAGGAAATGTGGTGCCACCAAATAATAAGTATTTATTTACTATTTCAGTTTATTAAACTGAGGCCTCACAAAAACTTTATGAAACAGATGACACTGCCTTATTTTGCAGTTGAGGGAAAGGACTCAGAGGTCAACTAGCTTTCTCAAGATCACACAGCAGGGACTATTTGAAAACACAAGTTGGTATCAATGCTTCCACAGAGAAATCTGCTATATTGTGGGGTTTCTTTGTTTTTAAGATTATTTTATTAGCTGAATTTTATATTCCCAGGTGTTTTCTTATACCGCTGACAAAGAAATCCGAACCGATGATTTGTGCTTGGATGTGTCTAGACTCAGCGGACCTGTAATCATGTTAAAATGCCATCACATGAGAGGAAATCAGTTATGGGAATATGATGCGGAGGTACAGTATTTTCTTCAATTTACTTATTATTTAGTGCTTAAACTCATTTATATATTTCAAATACATTTAAATGCTAAGCTACTTTTTCTGCATTGGAAGAACTCTCTTTTCAAGCATGCACGCCTCTATCTGATAGCATTTGGATGGTATAGCATATAAACAGGTTTTTGCCAAACTAGTCCACTTGTGTAAAACACGAATAAGTAAATTCATTTTTATGTGCTTAAAATGTGCTATCACATGTACATGCTTCATATAAGTTAGGCAAGTGGCCAGCTACGCTTAGGTGAGAGGTATATATGAAGATGCGCATTACAGGACAATATCAACAATATTTTCAAATTTTAAATTTTACAGCTTCCCAACTTAAAGGAAAAAAGAAAAAAGCTGATAAGATTAACAAGAATGCTCTTTATAATGGTAAATACTTTGCAAAATTCGATAACCTAATTAGGTACATAATCAGCCAAGCAGCATTTCCTCAATGTAGTACATCTTTCTGATAGAAGAGAGGGAGAGAAAACAATAAAATTACTGTTGGGAATTTATAGCCAGGCTGTGTGTAAAAACCAGATCAACCATCAGATGGAGCTAATAAAAAAGAAATATTTTCTTCTCCATAAGGAAGTTGCCTTGAAACAGCTTCGTTCCTTTCCACTCCCTTTGCTTAACAAAATGAATTGGGTCATCCGTGTTACATTTTCCTCATTAAATGGTTGGTGACTTAAAATAAGAACTATTCTTGCAAGATAAATAATGCACTAGAGGTAAAGAAATTTCACAAATGCACTGTTTTACCTAAGCCTAAAATACTCTGCAAGTGTAACATTTTAAAAACCAATGTATAGTCGGTGGTATTATTGATATTGTAATAATTTCTTTTAAAAAACTTTTGAATGTCCTTCCAATTTGCATGATGTTGTAGTTTCTTAGCAGGAAAACTTACTGAATTTTTACATAATTTGAAATTGATTATGTAGGGTTAAAATTTGGCTCCAAAATTTATATAATCAAGCTCTTTGGACATAAAATATTCTTCTTCTGTGACATAATTAAGGGCAAACATCCTGAATCATTCCGATAATGCACCAGTGTGTTCTATTCAGACTCCTGTCTCCCCTGTACCTTGTTCACCTTTGTCTGACCCCCATTTTTTCTCTTGAGCTATCATCATCACCACCCTTTATATTAAGACTGCAGAAGATACTTCCTTTAATTATACATGGGGGTAAACCTGGACCCTTGGCTCCCTCCTTCTGTACAGTACAGATAAATGTACAGATAAAGGAGAAATCCTACAAGTAGCATTTTTTTTAAATAAAACTTTATGTTGCTGTTGCTCTTTAGTTTTCGCAATGAACCCAGAACTTTATTGGCCTTGTGTTAAAACTTAAGAAATCTAGAATATATATTTATAAGGAAAGAAGGAGTATATGTACTTTTGATAAGGTAAAGCAGTGTTGAATTTCAGAGTGCCACTTTTAATCTTCAAACTTTCCTTATTTTTTGAGTGGGCAATGGCTACTATGGTCATAACTCAGATTCTTTAATTTCTGAAATAACTATATTATTGGTACTTAGGTGTATATTTTGTTTATGTTTTCATCAGCCAGCAGTAAGACTGTTGAATACTAAGGGATTTTGAAAGAAAAGAGAAAAAAAAATAGATTGCTTCACCTAAGACAAAGAAATGTTTTTGTAAATTTACTATTTTGGGTGACTAGTAGTTAGCTACTGTAGTATCTTTATAGCATTGGAATACCTTGTGTCATGTAAACTTCATTTCTGGAACACACATGAAAAAGCTTATAATATTCCATAAATATTGAGAAATGTTTAGGTTTTAAAAGATCTGATCATAGTAATAATTATATAACATACTTTACCCTCCTATGTTTGTTTTTAAAATTAAATCATGATGTTCAACTTGTCTAAAATTAATATTTAAGTCATAGTAGAGATTTTTTGCCAAATTTATGAGTGTATAAATCATACTGTGGAGAGGTCATAAGAGTAGAATAATTGTAGGAATAATGAATCACTTTTCTGGAATTTTCAGCTTTGAAATAAGACTGATTTTATTTGTAAAAAAGTCAGAAGAATAGAGACTTTTTTTTAAAGAAATTTAAATCTAATACTTAGTCTACAGAACAGTCCTAACTCCTACCACTCAAAGTGTGATTCTCAGACTAGGAACATCACCTGGGAACTTTTTGGAAATTTGGAATTTTACAAGACTATATCGGAGTCTGCATCTTAACAAATCCCCAAGTCATTTACATACATATTAAAGTTTGAGAAGGTCTAGACAGTGGCCAAACATCTACTTATCTTCCTTAGTCTTTTTATAAACTGTTGGAATTATTGCAAAGTTAAGAAAAGGCATAAATATACTTTGGAAAATGACAGGCCTTCAGGAGAGATGGGGGAGGGATAGGGAGTAAAGGGTGAGAGGTGCTGGGAAAGAGGAGTCATTGCCAAGTAGTGCTGGTCTTCTGGCATCCACCCTGTGGGAAGTAGAAAGTGGTACTTGCTGCTTCTTTAATTCAGTTATTTATCTACTGCTACCAAGGCAAAATTAGTTTTCTTTGAGGAACCTGAGGGTGGTATACTATCAAAGCAGAATAAAACTTGGTGGAGTTCACAGGATTACAAGAGCTGAAACTTTTCTTAAAGGTCTCTTCGTTCAGCCTTTATCAGGCAGGAAGTAAGCACAAAGATCACACTGCCAGCGATGGGGGCAGAAATGACATTCTAATATAGTAATCGAAGAAAGCTAGTGACTGGAAATCTAGCAACTCACAACTGCAAATCTCACAGTGTGTACAACTGAAACATTCCATCACCTCATCTCCCATAGCACTTTCAATTTTAGAAAAGTCATTAATAGGAGAATTATTAGAAAATCCAGAGAAAAATTCAAACAGTATCATAAAGCCTCAAAACATGGAGCCTCTCCAGTTTGTTTGCTTCTTGGATAAGTGAAGGGAAAAGCGAAGGGAATGAAATTTAGAGTGTCTATAATTTCATCTGTTTTCTCAAAAAATTCTAATAATCCTGTAAGATATTAGTATTATTTGTATTCTTTATATTAGTAAATGTAAGCTTAAAGTGTTAAAACAGTTTCTCTAGGTTTTAGACCCCAGGTTTCTGGCACTGAATCCAGCAATTTTTCCACTACCCTACATTGCCTTTTGAGGTCATTGAAAAACTAGAAACAATTTGATGCTTTTAATGATGCTGATCTGATAAGCTAAACGTGTATTATTATAAATGAAAGGGATTAAATATCATCAATTATCAAGTGGTTAAAATTTACCAATTTTATTCACATACAATTTTTCCTTTCCTTAATATTTGGAAAGATGTTCTGCAATAGACTATTTAGACGAACAGTCATAAAACCACTTTGCCAGTATGGTCTAATTGCTTACAAACTTTATACATATTCATAATTTAATATCTAATTGGTTCTTTTATTTGAGTGAAACTAAGCACATGTTGGCAATAGATACAGGTCTTTGGCCAACTTTAATTTGAAACATAGAATTTTTCACTTTCTTAATATTTTTTTAACACAGCCATGAATTTAATTCGGTATCACTTTATACCTGGCTAAACATGTTCAGTTTGGGGGCAACTGAGCATCACCAACAAAACTACAAGATCCTCACCTGGTCTATAACCTCTTAAATCAATTACCTGAACACTATGGTGCTATGAAAGCAACTGCCACAGAATTAGAAAAAAGAAAAAAGAAATCTAAATTTCATCGCACTGAAACATTTTAAAAATTACTTTTATAAAGTTGTCATCCATCCATTCTATTCTAGATTTCCTTATATTCAATTTGAACATTGCAGTTGTGTTCCAATGCATTTGAAATTTACATTTTCTGACAATAAGCGCATATAATCATTTATTTTTGAACATTCAAGCAGCTATATACAGTGTAAGAATCTAATTTTAGGACAGAGCACTTATGCTCAACAAACACTACGCAACAAAGAAAAAAATAAGGGAGCAAAATATGATGCTAAAAATAAGTCTTGTTTTTCATGTGACTGAGCAAGTTGACTGAAAAAATGAATTCAATATCTATCTGTATCAAATGTTTCCCAGAGTCACAAGATAAGGGATTTTTTTTCAGTAGGTAAAATATGTTGGACTGATATTTACTGAAATCACAGAAGCTTATATTTAGACTTTACCTAACACCTCCTCCTTTTACCTTCATCAGAAAGCAGGTAAATGGCAATATAATTTCAAGGTAAGTAATCTATAATGCAACCCAGCCATTTCCCTGTGTAGCACTCCTAATAAAAACAGTGACTCAATTTACCTTTAGAAGGCTGTGTATATCTGACTAGTGTTACCTTTCCACATTCCCATTGACCCATAGCTGTGGTTTCTTATGTAGACTCAATTAGTGAATAGGAATTTCAATAGTTTAGTATTGTAATTTTAGTTCTTGTTTCTGAAACATTACACTCATTTTTTTTAGACTACTCATATTCTGTTCTAATGAAACACAGTTCACCATGTCAGGAGATCATACTTAATATTTTGAATAACAACTTCATTATATATTACTGTTTAAATAATTATTATTTCATACTTTATCAATAGGGGAAATCTTACTGCCTTTGCTATTGAATATAACGTTGTTTTTGCTTATTATATATAACAATCGAGTTTCATTTAAAATTTTTAACTTTCTAAACTAAATTTTAGTAAGGAATCGTTTAAACTGAAGCCTGTATGATTGGTTCTTTAACCGACCAGGCAGTCACTTCTATTCATTCATTAAATTATCAAGTTTTTCACTTAGTGCTTTCTAATAAAGAAGATGCAAAAGTATGACTTAATTCTATAATTCTCACTTTGTCATTAAACTCGTTTTCTTAGTCTGAGGTCACTTGGCTTTCAACAGTAATTATCTTTTCAAAAGGGTAGATTTAGGGATACTCCATGCATGACACATCCTGTCTTAGATAGCAAAACATATGTATATGTTTAAAGACAGGAATTATTTTCTTATACATCTTTAAATAGTATAATTCAAATTTTGTAAATCCCAGAAAATACTAATGTTTTATACTTCAAAGGAAAATGATTAAGTAAGGTTATAAACAAAAACCAGTCCTGGCTTAGGGTTCATCTTACCTTGTTTTCCAGCCAATATTTTAAATAAAGCAATAGGAAAAGATATTCGGCAGTATGCTTCATGTCAGCCTGTATGTCACATTACCTTCAAAACTGAATTAACATGACAGTCTTCCAAAGTTGTGAGAGGCATTTGCAACAAGTACGATAAGGGCTGATATGCTGAATAAAGAGTATTTCATAGAAAATAAAAAGTATACCTAATATAAAACTCTGCAAGGTCTTGAATAATCAGCACAGGAGAAATATTTAAGTTAACTTTCTCTTTCATTGTCATTGGCTATTTAGAACTATCAGAAATACGTAAATAAAAAAAATCATTTCACATGTGTTCTTATATTTATTTCTCTATCCTGTCTCTGTCAAGAAATGTTTTTAATGGAACACACAACACTGGTGTAGATGTAGTAATACTGACACCCATGCAGTATCCTAGCATATAATCATGAGAAATGTTAGCTGCTACTGCTATTATTACAAAATAAGTATCGTAGATGTTTTTTAAACTTTGCTAGTATGTATTAAAAGGTTCATACCTTTTGATCTTGTGATTTCACTTCAAGAATAATTTCTAAATAAGTGACTATACATGTGGAGAGAGATGTTCAGAGGTGTTTATGATAGCATTATTTATAATAGCTCCAAATTGGAAAGATACTCCCCCAAATGGAAAAGGGAAAGGATTTTTGGCAAATCTACTTTGTAGAAATTGTGTAGTTCTTATGTTTTTAGATTTTTTTGAATACAGAATAAGAAAGACCACGATAAAGTGAAAGGATATTTCATTGGATGAATATAAATTTGCATAATATGAGCACTAAAAATAACTAGAAAACACAAAATATTAATCATTGAGAAACACTGAGAAAAAATAAGTAAACTACACATTTTTCAAACAAATGAAAACTCAATGTTTTTGTGGGATTTTTAAAACAAAAAATACTTTTTATCCCAATGGGATTATTTGAGATTTCTAATTTTTCTTCTGGCTTAATGGCTTTAAAAAAAAAATTTAACATTTATTCATTATTGAGTGATAGAGACAGAGCATGAGCAGGGGAGGGGCAGAGGAGGGGGAAACACAGAATCTGAAGCAGGTTCCGGGCTCCGAGCTATCAGCACAGAGCCCAACGCAGGGCTCGAACTCACAAACCGTGAGATCATGACCTGAGCTGAAGTCGGAGTCCCAACTGACTGAGCCACCCAGGCACCCCCCCTACTGGCTTTTCAGAAGTACCAGGAGTGAAAGTTCTTTGAATGTTTTTCATGGTCACTCATATGATAAACACTTTAGGGGAAATATTATAATAGTATTTTTTATGGAAAATTTTATACTGTATTTATGCTCTGGAGTTATATTTCCTGAGAATAGGTAAAGCAAGTTTTGTTTTGTTTGAAATCAAGGAAAACTTTATAATTCATTTTTCGTTTTAATAAAAGATGAAATTCACAATCACTAAAGTCTTTGATGTTAACATGACATTTACCAAGAAAATTTTTTTATGAAAAGAAACATCACTGAAGATAGAGGATTATCAAGCTTAGGAATTTTCAACAGTATAGACAGGAAATTCAAGTTTGGCTAAATATATATATATATATATATATATATATATATATGTGTGTGTATATATATATATAAATGTATATATATATACATTTATATGTATATATAAAATCTTATTTATATATGTATATATATGTATATATATACATATATATGTATATATAAAATCTTAAATATAAATTATATATATGACAATCATATATATGACAATATAATTATACATGTTATCCTTTGTATATTTATAAATCATTTGTCTACAATTTTACTATAGACACTAAGTCCTTGAAATAGAAAATCCAATGATTTGTGTCCAATAAGCAGCAAAAGAGATGTAGTTTAATTTTAACAGAATTTATTTTCTGCATTGGCCTTTCATAAGTGTTTCAATCAGAACTTATAAAGAGCCTCCTGTGGGCAGGCACTAGGCTTGATGTATATAGTTATAGTTCCTGGCCTTCCTGGAGCTAATGCTCCTGAGGAGGAAATAGACCGAAAACAAGAAAAAAATTAATTACAAATTGTGTTTGGAGAATTAGGTCAAATTAAGAGCCCAAGTGGAGCTGACCTTTTCTTTTTCCTCTCTTCATTAATTCTCTAATTGACATTTAGATGAATTCGGCAATGCATATGTGCAACACTTTTAACACAGGTCAGCTGCGTGAAAACATGGTGGAAACAATTTGAGTACCATACTGTACAAAGTAAAGCAAAGCATTAAATCAATATATTCTCCCCTGGATTCTTCCCTGGCATCTGTTCAAGTTTAGGGCAAAGAAGTGAGGAACTCACAAACCATAACTGAAAAAACTCTGGGTATTCAACAATTTTGAATATCTACTCACAAAATAACCCATTTAGCACTATAAAAAATATTTTTATCACTAGAGTGAACATTGAGAATATACCTTTTCTGTCCAAAATAACCTTTTGCTCAAAATGTTTCAACATCTGATCTCAGGCTCTGCTCCATCTTCCCAGTCTTATCTTCATTTGCTCCTACTTAATACAGTTGATACTAAAGTCATCTAAAAGGATGTGGCTCTTAGCTCCATGGATGCAATTATTATGACGTGTGCCTTCCATCCTTACCCAGTAGAAATTGTATGTTGCCAAGAATGATTGATTACTGCCTTTGTACTTGATTTTGTCATTATTCATTATTTTCTTTGTCAAACAGACCCACACTCTTCTTCACATAATCACCCAGTCCTGTCTCTCAGTAAGCAAAGTAGCTGATGGCTCCCAGAAGCCCACTGTGGAAACATGTAATGATAGCCCTTTGCAAAAATGGCTACTAAGAAACTATACAAGAATGGAAGTTTTTAGAAATATTTTTGAGAATCCTACTGATTACATTCTCTAATACGTTTTTGTAAATTTGTTTTGCAGACTGTTAAATTTATTTTACTATTTTTGTTATGTTCTGTTATTGAAATCTAGAAATTCTTTAAAATGTACTTAAGAAAAATCTTTATGTGCTATTTCTCCATGGAGTTATTTTTCTGTCTTTTACTTTTAGCTGCTTATTAATTTGGAGGCTGACTATATTAAGAAGTGTTTGGTCAATTATTAATAGACATTTTCCAGTTTTTACTTTATTTCAAATATTTATATATGCATAAATATAATTAATGGAATACATTATGACATATTAGCTTTCTTAGGCTAACTATAGTCATGTTTATATAATCGATTTTGCATTAGAGCTAAAAATAATCAATTAAAAAAACATAGCCAAAACTATGGATTGTTTTGGGAACATTAAAATTAATTAATCGTGTTAATTTTTTATTCAGATACTTCCATTGTGTGCAGATTTAGGGTAGCTTTTCTAGAATTTATTATTTTAACCTGAAGCTTTAAGGAAATGCATTTTTGAAAACTAAAATGTAATTTTCAGTAAGTTTATAACATAAATTATATCTAAGATTTTCTTTGTGGTTGGCTAAGTGATACAATAAAAGCTTTTTAAAAATTATACCTTTTATCACCTGTGTGATTTGTGAATATCTTCTCAGTAAGCAATGAAAAGAATCGTTATTCAGTTTAAGTCAAAAAACCAGTATGGAATTCTTATAAAGAGTGCAAATAAGAACATGTCCTAGTTCTTGATCTTAAGGGGATTATTGTCCTGTAAATAAAGGACATTACATTGTGCAATAGCTTCCTATGAGAACACATGGGAAGTTAGGGCATTATTCTGGTTCGAATGAACCAGTTCAAGTTGTTAGTAGAAGACACAATGGAGCTTGGAATGCTCAGTGACAAGGCTGAATGGGGTATGGAGACGAGTGAAGACAAGGGGCATTATTTACATTAGAACTACATTCGAGACGTGTTAGAAAGCTGGGAAAGTCTGGACGTTTTGCACAGAGAACTTGTGTACAAGGTAATTTACATATATTATCTTAGTTTGTTTTCAAAGCCTACCTGGCAGTGTGATGCCCAAAAGGGGTCTTCTTAGAGTTAACTAGACACTTAGTGTCCCAAGTTTATTTACATAATTCTAGGGCAGAAACCACAACTTGCTTCTGTCAGCAGACCCTGCAGCAGTTCATCTAGCCTTAGGGGAGCTAGCTCTTCAACAGGTGACAGCCCTCTGTGAAGGGATGAGAGCCATATCAGGGTGGTGTGGCAACCACCCTTGAAGCACTGAACACATATGTAACCACTCCATAGGCCCAGCTCTGAGGAACTCAAAAGAGTATGCAAAACTACAAGCCTTGGTGCTTAGAGATGCCCAGGATTTGGTTTCCTATCAGGTGTTTATAATGCGGCGTATCAGATACAGATGCAGTTTATCATTCAGAGGTTATTTTTAATGTTGCCTAGAAACATGTTAACATTGTTACCCTTATCAGATCACTAAGGGGGATCACAGTTATATGGTTGAATAAAGGTTAAATTTGTTAAGCAGATGGGGAAAGAGCATTTTTAAATACTCATATGTATAGTTAAGCATTTTCTGATAAAGAATCGGGTCCTCAGAATGATTTGGCGGCTTGCCCAAGTGTTCATGGCTGGTAACTGGGGCAACAGGAATTCAAACTTAGGTCTACCTGACCCTAAAAGGTCTGGTCTTTCTACTGCACTACATTAAAAAGGAGAGGTTTTTGGTGAGTTCTTTGTTATCTTTACAGTGGTGGCTTTTGACTATTAACGAATTCCTTCAAAGAAAATACTTTTTAGGAAAATATACTAATATTGTGTAAATTATCACTATGTACTTGATAAGCTGATCCTTAAAGTCACATTTAAAAAAAAGATCTAATGGAAGCAATCAAGGCTAAATTGCTTTTTTTGAAAGAGGACATGTATATACGAAGGACCTCAGGTAAGTAACAAAAATAAAGAATATTTTGTTGATTTTAATGAAAATTTTCTAGAAAAAAATGTTTTGTTTTTCAAGTCGGTTGCTGGTTCATTAGCCAACAGCATAATTTCTAGCATCATAAGCCATCTTCTGGCATCATCATCCATCTTCTTGCCTATCTTTTGCCATTTCATTTTCTCTCTCTTTTTAGTATAAATAGCTTGATTTCATGTATTGAAAGAGCAACAAAGGCCTCAATCTTGAAATCTTCTTCACGTTTAATAGCCTTGTGCTTTTAATTTCCTGCTTGTTGTCTATTAAGCATCCCCCACAAGCCTATTTTCCATCCCATCTCTTCTCAGGACAGTGCAGTCCAGGGTATTTGCAGTCCTAATCCAAACAAATTACAACTGTCCAGGCAGTGTTTCTCCACCATTTTTATTTCATGCCCCCTGTTTCTTTTTTTTTTTTTTGAGAGAGAGAGAGTGTGTATGCACACAGGGGAATGGGCAGAGAGAATCTTAGGCAGGTTCCACACCCAGCACAGACCCCTATGCAGCTGAATCTCAGAACTGTGAGATCATGACCTGAGCCAAAATCAAGAACTGGGTGCTGAATTGACTGAGCCACCCAGGTGCTCCCTCCACATTTTTAAAATCCAACTTTCAATGTAATATCAAGATCCACCCCCCACTTCCCTCAAAAAGACTTGTCGACCTTTAATTTTGGTATTTGCAACAAAAGTATAATGTGTGCTTTTTTCAAGATATACTGGCAAATCACCTGCCGTATGTTCAAACAATTTTCTTCAGGTTGGTAGTTTTTCCATATAAGAGGATTCTAGGCATTGCCCATGAAACTGAGCAGAAATTTATATAATTTATGTGCATAAGTCAATATGCATAAAACATGTGGATTTAAAATGTATGTTTGAAAAGTTTAAAAGTATGATTTCAAAATATAAATGTGAACTTGGGGCTCCTGGGTGGCTCAGTTGGTTAAGCATCCAACTCTTGTTTTGGCTCAGGTCATGATCTCATGGTTCCTGAGTTTGAGCCCTGCACCAGGCTCTGTGCTGACAGCGCAGGGCATGCTTGGATTCTCTCTCTCTGTCCCTCTTTCTTTCTCTCTCTGTCCCTCTCCTGCTCATGCTCTCTTTCTTTCTCGCTCTCTCAAAATAAATAAAACTTTAAAAAATTATATAAATGTGAACTCAAAAAAGACAAAATATGTGATGACTGGTTCACATGGTACAATTACTGAAATTACATTTCAGCATTTGGGTACTGAGAGGATGCTTATTAATGAATATCATTATTATGCAGAAAGTAAAATATAGATATAAGATTTTAAAATATATGACCATAACATCCCTTTTTATATTTGGCATGGACATTTTTAATATGCTTAAAAATGAAAACCAAAATATGGTGAGCATACTATCAAGGAACACAGTTCTTTGTTGCTATGATAATCATTCTTCTACACTGAATGTCTCATAGGCACAGATACTATGGTGTGTTTAGTATTTTGAAATGGGAACATCTCTAGCAGTTTTGTTCATTTGGGTCACAGCTGTGACATCTCTTTGCATGTTTACCAAATGGTTACTGAAGAACACATGCCTAAGAAAATGAAGGCTTTGTGAAAGCATGTTAATATTTGCAGCCCTCAAGTGAACTCAGAACTCACAAATGGGCTTTTTGCAAAGGAGCCTGAATTCTTGGCAATGCATGATAAAGGTCAGCCAATTTCCTTAACCATCTGCAGATAAAGGTGCATTAGACAATGATGAAATGGAACAGTAAAAGTTATATAATAATTCAGAGCCACGTGCACAGTTTAATTCACAAACACATACATCACTGGGTTTACAGTAAAAAAAAAAATCAGGGATTTTTAAAAGAGATTTAATCTGATGAGCTAGTGAAGTTCAAGATAAAATAGGTTGCACTGATTATTGGTTATCTTTTACAGAGACTCACCTTGAGGCATGTTAACAGTAACCAATGCCTCGATGAACCTTCCGAAGAAGACAAAATGGTGCCTACCATGCAGGACTGTAGTGGAAGCAGATCCCAACAATGGCTGCTAAGAAACATGACCTTGGGGGCATGAAGATCGTTTCCCCAAAGCCGTGGAAGTGTCTACACTTTTGTTTTTCCATTATTTCAATTAGGGAAAAATATTAACTTTGCTGAATGGGAAGTTTTAAAATCCTTTTAGTATTCTAAAATACAGTTGTTTATAATTCATTTTTAGGAATGTTTGCTTATTTCCCTACTAAAATTTGTATCTGATCAAAGAAGCACATAAAATACATAAATAACAGCAAACTGTTATTAAACATCAGAACTTGAAAAAGAAATTGTGTTTGCTTTAAAAAGAAATCTTTACTGCCCTCATCTCACAAGATTAGTCAGGGGCTTGTTTTAATTTTGTTCTTGTCCTAGTGATTGAAAGAGAAACAATGTAAATGCCTTATGAAATATCTTCATTAGGATAGATTATCAAATGTTTTTAAAACTCACTCGGTTTCTAATGGACCTTCATGGAAACATGTTGAATTTCTGTGTCAACAAGGCCACGAATTATTTCTGAGCAGTGAATTCATCATACAAAATAAGTTTCAATTTTGTAGGAAAAATTAAATTGGATATTGACTTCTCACAGAGTCCTCATAAAAGCATCAGTTACACAGAATAGAGGAGAGTTTGAAAGTTCAATTTAAAGGGCATGAAATCAGAAGAAACTAGTTAGGCATTGAGGGGGGCAAGGTGAAGCTAAGGTGAAAAAAAAATAAATCATTTTAAAAGATATTCTGTTTGGGTTGCAATCACTCCTAACATAGTTTGAGCATAACCATCATCTTGGTCCCAGAGTTGATGCCAAAAACTCAATTCTTAACCACTGCCTCTGTGTCGCATAAACTACATAAACCCTTTTCACTCTAGAGCATGACTTGTCTCTTAGGCTATACAGAATTGTAGGGAAGCGTAGAGTATTATCCATAATTTTTAATTCTATTGCATTTAAAAAGATTCTAGTTAGATCACTATTACCACTTTAACTTCATGTTTTAAAAAACAATGCAGTACTATCAGAATTTCATTGCCATGCAACAGTACCTAAGGTTTTCATCATCAGGGGAATGAACTCAATAAATATCCATTAAACTTTTCTTCTAATTAAACTGCTTAAAGTCATTTGCCATAAACTGTAGTTCAAGAGCACAATCATAACTAGGCTAGCTTCACATGTTCTTTTTCCATCTTAAAACCCTTTGTGTTCAAAATCCATGAGTAGAAGACGTGTAAAGGAAGGGAAATCTATCTGAGATTTGTGCTAGTAAGTTTTAGTATCTGATACCATTTAAAATGCCCGTAGAGTTGCTCAACATATCTTATTCATTAGAAGTACACTCAGCTGCTTAAAAGAAATTTGGGGGAAAAATGAAAGCATCCTCTGGAGCAGCAGATGCTACATCTCTGGCCCTCATCTTAAAAATCTCAGAGAGATTTTTTAATCAGTTTTTCTACACATAAACCCTCTGTTTTTGCCTCTCTCTCTATATACACACACACACACACACACACACACACACACACACACACACACACAGCTTTATAATGAAAAGGAGGACACTTTCTGAAGGCCAGTAAACTCTTGTAGGACTTTCTTAGCTAGCATCCCTTTCTCTTTTGGCTGTATACTGGTCCAAATCTAAAGAAGATTTCTACAACCTGAAGCATTTCAGGTTTACTCCTTCAAGTGTACATACATACCCCTTACCTCATGGTGTCTTGGAATCCCTGATCTCCCAAAAATTATAAACAAAAGTTTGACTGTTGGGGCATAATGTTTTGAGAAAAGAATCTATAGCTTCCAGCAAACTTCAAAGGAACTATGACTCCCAAGAACCAGTGAACCACTGCCTTAAATTGATAGTGTCCTCACAAGACAACCGAAGCCTGAGTTAACAATCACATTTTCCATTTTGCTCTCTTTGCCTCCTGTCTTGACTAAAATACAGTAAAATGTCCCTGCACTGTGTTCTTCCTTAAACTTGAAAAGCTCAAACACTCAAGGATTCTTTATGCTATCTGTTCCAATTATGGATTTGCCAATAAAAATGCTTAGGTTATCTACAAAGTGGACAATGACAAATTTTTAAAAATACAGCTGCTCCACAGAAACTGAATTTGACCCACTGTGGCAGCATTTTTAACATATGAAAGCCCATTATATAGCAACAATACAGGAAAAATTAAAACTGTAAATTTCATGCCACAGAAGATTTTCAAAGAACACTCAGATAGTTTAAACACATTGTATCAGTATCTAATAAAAAAGGCATAAAATGTTATAAAACACCAAAACCCAGAAAGCAATGACTAACACTCAATTTAAACAAAAATACTTATTGTATGCAGTACAGAAAACTAAAAATGACAGTTGGATTCACAATACATGTTATCTGTGGGGCTAGACTAATAGATAATTTCAAATGTTTTCAAACTTCCCCTTCTAAAATTTTCCCCACCACATTGAATGCCAATTCCAACCTTCCCGATGTTCAGATCAAAAACCTTAAGTCACTTGATTCCTCTGTTCTTTCAACTTTCATCTAATCCATCAGCAAGTTCCCTTGATTCTATCTCTGAAATATAACCAGAAACCAAGGACTTACCACGACGTCCACGGTGTGCCACCACCTCTAACTTTTTAAATTGTGATAGGGTTGTAATTTGGTTCCCCGATTTCCCAGCCCTTGCCTCTAACAGTCTCTATCAAATACAACAGACATAGTGATTTTGTTAGACATAAATTTGGTTGGGCCACTTCCCTGCTCACGACCCTGCAAGGACTTTCCGTGTCTCTCTAACCAAACTTCTTACGGTATTCTTCAAGTTCCCTGGTGAACTACACCTCTGAACTCACGCATGCGCGCTTGATTCCACACCCCCGCACCGCCACCCCCCCCCCCCCCCCCCCCCCCCCCCCACCCCCGCAACCACTCATTTCTGACTGCATCTGCTCAAGTGCCCCCTTACTTGCTCCACTCTGGCTGCCAAGCAAGTGTCCGTGCTATTGTTTGGCTCCCTGTGCCCCACAGAGTTCTCTCACCTCACTTTCTTTAGGTGTCTGTCCAAATATTATCTCATCAGTAATGCAAACTCTTCTCCCCCGTGTCCGTCCTCCCAATCCCCTGTGTGTTCTCTGACAAACTAAATTTTCTTCCTTATTTTCTGTCTATCCTTTAACGTCTCCCCACTCCCCAACATTCTCACTACACACCCTAGAATATAAACCCCCTAAGGCCAGTTTTTGCCAGTTTTATTCACTGTGGTATCCCCAGCATCTAATATAGTTCTGGGCACAAAGTAAGTATTCTTTAAATATTTCTTGAATTAATGAACTGAAAAATGTGTGTTAAAGTTGCTAAGTGCTACTGTATCATATTTTTTGCACAGTATTTTAAATTTTAAAATAAAATCTAGTAATATATTTAGACAAGATTTGCATAGCTTTGTCTCCAAATGATAATTTTCTTCCTAATATTCTTTAAAGTATGGACTATATTTTGTTCTCTATGGTAAAATATCCTGCCTTATGATAGTGAAATATGGCAGATTATAAACATGCTGCTATATTATTTAAGTTGCTTTATTAAGATAAATTTTTTTATTTTTTGGTTGTATTCAATGGCTACCTGAAGGAGTTTTTCCCCCCACCCCTCTTAGAGATGTATCAGCCTCTGAAAAATCACATGTATTTTCATGGTTTCATAGGAGCTATGACTTACTTTCTCGGTGCAAGTCTATGAACAAAACACAAGCATAGTAACTTTGAGAGGAATTTAAGATGATCTATTCCCCGCTTCTTCATTTACAGGTAATGAGACTGACATCCAGATATGTAATGTGGCTTGCCCAGGGATCAGATAACCATAAGCGGTGTTGCCAAGACTCATCATTGTTAATATAACCTATTATTGTCTTCCATTAAAAAGCACTCAAAAAAGTAGAAAGAGCACAACAATGAGAAAGTGTCTTCATTAAATATTTTGTGATATGTACATTGATTCCTTAGAGATATATAACTTCTCACTACCTTTCATATTTAAGTAAGCTTAGTTGTATAAAATACCACCACAGGAAATAAAGACCTGTAGCAACAATAAAGAAATTAACAGGAAACAGTAGGATTCCAGAACATCCTGGAATTATTGGGCAAAATGGGTTTCAGGGAAGCAAGCCTCTTAAGAAGTAATGGAGCATACCCTCTCCTCACTTATGTTTTCCTTATAATTATGTTCCACTTAAAAATGATTGTCCTATAGCTTGCACAGAAAATTAGAAGATCTATTACTGTGAGCATCAGGTAGATTCTAGGCTATGCAGGCTTAAAGTCAGCAGGGTAATCACTAGAGATTTCTCTGCTTCCCAGTGGAGCTCTCTAGACTCCAGTAAACACCACCCATAAATTCGATTTTGCCATGGTTCTTGGAAGAAGCCTAATAAATAAAAGGTGGGGGGGAGCAAAGAGAGAGAAAGAAAATGAATAACTACAACCATAAAACAATGGGAATGATGTTATCTTTTTTTTCTTAGTGGGAACTTAAGAGAATAGTATGAACTGGTTCAGTAAACCTCAAAATATTGGCTGCCCACCTACATTGCTTTTTACCACTTGAGAAATGATGACTGTATGTAAATCACAACCATTTTATTTTTATCTTATAGATGTTCTGTCTAGACTCAGAGGAGGCAAAACTTATATGCATAAGTCATAGAGTATACTCATTTAACAAATAGGAAGATTTAAGAAATTTAAGATCTTAACGGATGTGTCATTGTCCACAAGCTGTGTTTCTGCAAAGTGGAGATCTACACATCTTGGATAAATTTCTAATTAAGCTGAACAGAAAAATTTCAATTAAGTTTGAAAGCAGTTTGTTTTCCAGGATTCAGTCACTACCCACCGCTTTTTTTTCTTATTTTTCCCCAATATGTCAAAGTATGGAATAGGTAAAATCAGAGCTCTTCTGTATAGCACATGAACTCATCTGGTATGACTATACCACATTCAAAGCCCTATTAAGTGTCAGCTATTGTAGGAATTGAAGGCATCGAATGGACACCTGCAACGTATTTTAAATAGTTTGTGTGCATGTGTCCAACTTTTGTTTTATATTGTTCAATAAATTCTAAAGGCAATTTTCATTGTATTTGTTCACAAAATCTCTCTGAAATCCTAGTGATGAAGGGCAGATCTTTTGTTAACTATCTTTTTAGATAAAGACCGCTTCTATGTTAACCAATATCATCATTAGAGTTATTTTGTTTTTGTTTTTAGTTAGGGAGAACAAATCACTTAATACTAGGTTTTTAATGAGTTCGAATGAGAGTGGAACATTAGATGATTAAAGCTAGATCTATAATGGTTTAAAAAATGAAATCTTCCTCATGCATTTAATTTGGTGTAAAAAGGAATGTAAGCCGCTGCTTGCTTTCAGTTCTACTCTCCACTAAAAATAGCACAAGTGAAAAAAGAGAACTTGATGATTATATGATTTTTATTTTTTTGGAGCTTTTGTTTTTTGTTCAGTGTAGCCACAGCTAATGTGAAATAATCTTAAAAATGGTTTAGATATATGCTTGGCACATGATTCTTTAACATTTATAAAAGTAGCTTGTGCATAAAGAATTACACATTTTAAATATTGTAAGCATTACTAAATGGTATAATTGTTCTTTTGCTATAAATTTAAATATTTATACATTTTTGTAGAATTAAAAAAATACCAATTTAGCTTTCTGCTACATGCTGTCTTTAAAAAAAAAATGTTAGCATTTTAAACAAACAAGTTCAGTGTTTCATGCTTATGCTCCATTTTGTAGATTATTTAAATAAATGATTAAGTGCCTATGGATATCTCTTAGCAGTAAGAAAATATTGTGATCCTACAATTTTGACAGCAAAAAATATATAAAATAGAAACATTAAAATGTGCATGATTTGAAGAATTTATCATTTTATTTATTTTTCTTCTAAAATGATTTGAAATTGATCATTTTTTTCTTTCTGGTTTATAAAAGTGAAACAGGAAAGCTAAAATGTTTCATATTATATGATGAAAATTTGGGGCGCCTGGGTAGCTCAGTCGGTTAAGCGTCCGACTCCGGCTCAGGTCATGATCCTGCATTTCTTGACTTCCAGCCCGACATTGGGCTCTGGGCTGACAGCTCAGAGCTCGGAGCGTTTTGGTTTCTGTGTCTCCCTCTCTCTCTCTCTCTCTCTCTCTCTTGCTCTCAGAAATAAATAATAAAACATTTAAAAACAGAAAATTATTCTTCAGACTGATGTGACTCATGGCAAATTCCTTGCTTCTGATACTGGAATCCTAGATGACCCTCTGTCACGGTTAGGAGGGGAAGGTGGAAGAGGCTACCACTTCCAAGGATAGTATCTCCCAGGATCAACCCTGCAAAGCTAGTCACACACAGACTCGAGGGAGAGAGTTATCCCTTCATTTGCTAAGCTAAAAGAAAGAAGGAAGAAAAAAAGGGAGGAGAGAAGGAAGGGAGGAGGATGGGAGGATTCTAACGCTAGTTTCATATTTTATTTTATTCTGAAGAAAACTCACCTAAAATATCGTTCGCATGATTCGGAAGCTGATTGATTTGCAAACACCATGAATAGCTCATTAACTTTCCAAAAAGTTTTCTATGACTATTAGTAAGAGGAAAGTACGTCGTCTAGACTTTGTGTCTCACGCACCCTAAGAAGTCCCTTCTTGGTTTTCTGTACCCAGGCGGGACTCTCTGTTAAACCGGCTTTCTGTTTTCTTACTCTTGCCCAGCAGCACAGCCTTGCATTTCAAGCACTAACCAGGCTAACCAGTAAAGCAGCTCCTAGTAAAGCAGGAGTAAAGTCCTGTACCTTACCTGCTTTGCTTGTCTTCAGCGCCTGGTAGCAACAAAATGTGGGCTCTTCTGCTCAACAGCGGCTCCTTCCTGCGTCCTCAGTGGAGGAGCTATTTGCTGGCCGCCGATAACTCCCTCTTTACTGACATAACGATTATGCTTTGCCACGTGGCAGAGGATATTACCAGGCTCAGCTTCTACCATCAGAAAGAGTTGGCAGAGAATCGACTGAATTTCTGCTGACAAATCTCTTCACCAATTTCGTGGAGCGGAAACCTAGATAAACACACAAACGCCTGTTCATAATTTTCTGTTAAGGAGACACGTGAGCCTGGCGCAGCAAGAACCCCGTGCGGACCACGTGGTAACTTGTTTCCCAAGGTGGAGACCAAGAGATGGGCCCTGTCGAAATGATTGAAAACGGCCTTCACAAGGATGAGTGGCACCTGTGCTCTGGGCACCTGCCCGGGAGGCCTTCCTCCTTCCTCTCCTCTCCTACTATTGGAGCGCTCCAGAATGCAAGCCTTGGTCATCGTCTCTGATTTTTTTTTTATAAGTTTACTTATTTATTTTGTGAGATAGAGCACGAGCGGCGGAGGGTCAGACAAAGAAGGAGAGAGAGAATCCAAAGCCTGACGCAGGGCTCAAACCCACGAACCATGAGATCATGACCTGAACCCAAATCAAGAGTTGGAGGAGGCTTAACCAACTGAGCCACCCAGGTGCCCCGGTCATCTTCTCTTAGATACACTCGCTCCTTTGGGGATTTCTTCTAGAACTGTGGATTTTGGTACCTGCCACAGGCTGCTCTCTACCAAATGCCTCTCCTGGGTCCAAACTCTTTAAAATTCAACTCTCCACTGGACTTCTCCACGGGATGACTAATACGCATACCAAACTTTATGTGTCTGAGACTGAAGTCCTTACTTTACCCGACAAATATGTTCAATTCAAAGATATCTTTCCATCTCAATTGGTGGCAACTCCATTCTGCCAGTGACTCAGTCCAAAAATATTGGTGTCCTTGGTACCTCCTTCTCAATTAGCAAATCCTGTTGATCCCACCTTCCCAATATTTCCCAGGTTCGACCACTTCTTGACACCTGTGCTACCCCACGCTGGTCAGGGTCATCATCATGTTTACCACAGTGCTCTTGTAATTGGTTACACCCCTGCGTCTTCCATCTGTTCTTACCAGAGAACCAGAATGATGCTGCCGGATGTAACCCAGTATGCCTCTGCGCTGCTCCAAACCCCCCAGTGACTTTCTGTTTTACACAGAATAAACGACTGTGGCCTCACAAGAGCCTAAAAGCCACTGCATGCTTTGACCCCTGTATACTGTCTGGCCTCCTTTCCTACTCCTACCCCATCCGTTTGCTTCATTCCAGTCACTCCCCTTGCCATTTCTTTGAGCAAGCCAGGTGTGCTCTTGGTTTAGGGCCTCTGCCTGGAATACCTGCTCTGAGATATCCACATGCTAATTCCCTCACCTTGATTACAAGTTATGTTTTCAGGTGGCTCCCCTTCCCACTTGTTTCATGCATTGGCCTACCTCCCCTCTCTCGCCAAATGAACCAGTCCATAATCCTGCTTCACCTTTTTGTTCCATAGCACTTATTACCTGCTCACATATTATCTAGTTTACTTATTATTTTTTAATGCTTACTTATTGTCTCTTTCTCTCCAACTCACACCCCTACCAAGCATCCACCACTTGAATACAAGATACCAAAGAGCAGGGATCTCAACATCATTGTGATACATTGCATGTATCTAGGACACAATGCCTAGTACATACTAGGCATCCAACAAATATTTGTTGAGTATTGAATTAATCTGCATCTTTTCTCCCCTCTACTGGTGTACTATATTCCTACATGCAGAGGACAAGGGGGAGGCGAGAGAGAAGGACTTAAATATTTTTCTCATTATTTTTGCGTTGATATTTTAGCTTCCTCTTTACTTTTTAAATGTCCTCCCGTAAGAATTACACTGTCTTTCTTCATTGCAAAACAGTTAATTTTTAAGATAATACATTTGGAACTTGAGAAAATGCATAATTATGTGAATATTACAGTAATTAAATTTGATGTGACCCCGATGGACATTTTTCCTCTAAAAGAAGCATGGTATTTTGTGATAGGATAATGAAATGTTAGGATGACAGGGCAACACCTGAAATGTAAAAAAAAAAAAAAAAAAAAAGTTTGCTATCACAGGCGAACTTTATTTGTAATTATTGATTGTAATTTCTAAGCTTTCTTTCGTTTTTTTTTTTAAGTTTATTTATTTTGGGAGTATTAGCGGGGGAGGGGCAGAGAGAGAGGGAGAGAGAGAGTCTGAAGCAGGCTCCATGCTGTGAGCATGGAGACCAAAGTGGGGCTCCATCTCATGGACAACAAGATCATGGCCTGAACCAAAATCAAGAGTCAGATGCTCAACCAACTGAGCTATCCAGGTGCTCATCTAAGATTTATTTCTGAAAACTGCATCCTTAGACATTTCTGAAATGGACTTCAGACATATTCTGAAAACTGCACTTAGACATTTCTAAAGATGTATGTTTATGCATTTAAAGAAAATACATAGTATAAATGTATACATTTCAAATTTTAAAAATACTGAAAGTTAAATTTTCCCTGCTGTGCCGTTCGTTGGGGTCAAAATGTATGTGCACAAGTCTCTGGATGTGGGCAAGTATACATTTCAAATTTTAAAAATACTGAAAGTTAAATTTTCCCTGCTGTGCCGTTCGTTGGGGTCAAAATGTATGTGCACAAGTCTCTGGATGTGGGCAAGTAGGTGGCCTGTTCCCTATTATGTTCCCAGGTCTAAAGTGGTATTACCTCTACACTGGGACTTTCTCTTTTCCATCTGCCATGGGCAAATCCAGGAAGCTCTAACCACTATGTCACTTTTGGCAACAGGTGAAAGTAGAGGCTCTTGTTAACTGCAGTACAGGGGGCAGACTTGGAAGATCTAATGACAGTTGCTTGCACCTGTCAGAAATACATTTCAATACCAGTAAAGCACCAGAAGAGCTATTCTTGTTTAGATAAGCACGGGGGTCAGTCTTATTTGCCTTGAAATGCGTCCTGACCTTCTAACCCTGTAATTAGAGTGTAGTGGGAAGAATACGGATTTTGAAACCAGGTGACTTATATGGCCATTTCACGTGGGCCACACATCTGCAAAGCTGCAAGCCTCCTGGTCCTTATCAGTCAACATGCCCACCCAGGGCATACCTTGAAGAGCCCTTGGGAAGGTTAGCAATGATTCAGGTAAGTGTTTCTTGAACAAAATGCAAGATGCACAGGGCAGGTTTATGCTGTGTCTGGCATGCTCATTGTCGATTCCTCGATCTAGAAGAATAGCTGACACAAAGCATGCTTTTGATGGATAGGAAATGTCCAAGCATTTCGTACTTATCCCTCATTTTCCCACCGCGTGTGGAAATAAGCTTCTGTTTTGCACAATAAGCAGCTAAAAGCCCTGTGTTTATCCCTGTGGCCCCACAATCAGTGGGATAGGATTTAAACTAGAGCACCCTGAAGCAGATTCATTCTGGAATTTAGGAACTTTATGTAAGAAGCACTTCAGATCAGCTTCTCTGAAAAGAAGCAACATAGATTTGCAGAAGCCCAGAATGCAAACATTTTAAGCTGCTCCTCAGTAGCTACCGAAATACAAAACTCCTTGTGATAAGCTCTACTGATCCCTGATTCTGGGTTCTGCAGATAAATATTTTTAAAAGATGTCCAATGCTGTTAGAGTTATTGCTGCTTTGTTTTTCAAAAGACTTAATTATCAGCAAAGCTCAAGTTAATGTACATGTGCCTATACACGAGTCATTATATAAATTAGTTCTGACCTGAGAAGCTGAAGTTGCCTATAGCATTGAACTTAAAAATATCATTAACTATTACCAAGGACTAAAAATTAGAACCATTTATTTTGCCCATAATGACTTGTTAGAATATTTTCTGATTAAAAAAAAAAACTATTTACAGAGAAAGTCACTAAGTGAGAAACATTTGACTACAGGTACAGTTTGTGATTCTGAAACCATTTGGTTTTGGTCAACTGCCAGATTCTCTTAGAGGATAAAATTTATTGACTTTTTTTTTTATGCTCTGAATTTTGCTAGGAAGCTTAGCATAAGAACACTTGGTGCAAGAAAGTGATCGCAGTGTGTGTGGTGTGTGTGGACTTGCAGTATGCATTATAATTAAACATCAAACAGCAGTTATTACCTGATTACTGTCTAATGTCACTATCCAAAAATTAAAGAAAGGTGAAAAGCATCTATTTGCATTTTCTAACAGTTAAGTTTAAATTGACTCATGAAGTCATAAGCTTCAGAACGGGTAAGGGACCCAAGTAAAGCAAAAGAACTCACCTCATCCTTTGTTCTCCACTCAGGCAGAATGTTTCAGTCTGATTCCCTGCCCCCCTCCCTTTCCCAACCAGGATGATGTGCTTTTGGCACTTCGGAAATCTGCCAAGATCTGAGGCAAGGGAAGGTGAGATTAAGGCAAAAAAAGCAGTTGAGAAAAAGTGAGTTAAAAAAACAAAACAAAACAAAACTGAAATTCTTATAAATCTCTGTAAAAAAATATTGTTCTAATTAAAATAACACGCATATGTAAGGAAAATTGTGATCTGCTAACCCAAATGCACTGAAAAGAAGAAGGATATAGTAACATGAATCCTTATGCTTATATGCTAGTATTTCATGGTTAGAGAACATGGTTAGAAAATCATTCTCAAATTAAAGCTCTTGAGCTAACATGTAATTACATAAATCTAGTTTCTGACAGATGCTCTGTGAGGAGACTGCTGTTTGAATATTCAGGTGGTGATGAAATGGGTAGACGGAGAGAAATGCTCACACATTTACTGTGATGTTGACTTATTTTATGACTTCCTGCCTACTATAACAACTATTTATTTATTTTATTACTTGAAAATAAGAAGTATCCCCTCTACGTCAAAGCTGTATAGTCAAAAGAAAATGTCTGTGATGTTTCTTCAACATAGTTTGACTCAATTTTAACCTAACCCTCCATAATTATAGTAAATGTGTTTTTACAATAATGTGGTGCATTTGAAAGGACAGCACTGGAGTTGATAGATCCCAAGTGAATTGACAGTGGCAGCATTGGGAAAGTGTCTTAAAAATATTGCTTTCATGGGTCAACTACACCGACCATCCCTACCTCATACCCTCTTCTGATAAGAGGTAGCAAGCCCAAACAACAAGAATAAACACATGATTCAGAATGAGCCAATGGAACTCTCTGTTCCTGGCTGTGGTGATTGTTCCAGAAATGGACCTGTGACAGAAGCTAAGCCAATTAATTTTTTTTAAGTGTTGTATTTGGACCTATTGGGAAATATTCTCATTTTCTCTAAGAATCAATTAAAAGAGCCTGTGCTCCAGCCTCATGCAGAAATGAGTTGAAAGAAAATACAGAGAATAGAGAATAATGAAAAAGAGTTTAAAGAGTTTGGGGTCATAGATCCAAACATCACTAAATCCAGTCCTATCCTCATCCTTTATTTTGTTTGACTAATGCATCAATAACTGCCTTTTTTCTTTAAACTAGTTTAGATTAGGTTTTAGGCACATGAAAATAAGATTATGCTAGCTAATCACATAAACTGGCTGCATCTGTTTCCTTATTTGTACAGTGTAAATGATAAAATGCATGTCATATATTTCTCTTTTTTCAATGTTTATTTTTGAGAGAGAGGAAGAAAGAAATAGAGCATGAGCGGGGGAGGGGCAGAAAGGGAGGGAGACACAGAATCTGAAGTAGGCTCCAGGCTCTGAACTGTCAGCACAGAGCCTGATGCGGGTCTTGAACTCATGAACCACGAGATCATGACCTTAGCCAAAGTTGGCCGCTTAACCAACTGAGCCACCCAGATGCCCTGTATGTCATATATTTCTTATAAACTGTAATCTATGCAAGTCATCTGACTGTATGTGAGTTAAGAGGGTATACAAAAGAAATTAGTTTTTTCTATCCACTCTTATTTCCAATACACCAAAGAAAAAGAGCATGTAAAACAGACATTATTATGTACCCAAGTGACATGCTTACACACCATTAATGTACCTAGAGTTTAAGCTAAATGACAGTGACTTTTTTTCTTTAATGTTCAGTGTTTTAGTAAAAAAAAAAAGTGGGCTTTAATATCAAAATTTCTCTCAATTGAGATGATTTTTTTAAGTTTTTATAAAGATAAAAATATCTTTTGGACTATATTAGCTACTTTTAAAATGTAATGGCTTCAAGTATAAAAATGTGTTTATTAAATAGCATCTGAGGTACAGTGATTATAAGCTATAATTCTACCTGTTTATAGCCAAAACCTTCACCTCTGTTAAAGTATGCCCTTGGTTATTATAAAGGAAGCCATTATAATTCTGCTTCCCATAAAATAGATTCTCCAAACCTGTAGCATCTAATAAGAAAGTCTTTTTAAAAGTTTTCTTTTAAGTTTATTTATTTTGAGAGAGAGAGACAGAGAGACAGAGAGAGAGCACACGAACACAAGGAGGAGAGAGGCAGAGAGATAGGGGAGAGAGAGAATCCCAAGCAGCATCCGTGCTGTAAGCATAGAGCCTGATGCAGGGCTTAAACTCACGAACTGTGAGATCATGACCTAAGCTGAAGTCAAGAGTTGAACACTTAGCTGACTGAGCCACCCAGGCACCCCAAAAAGTCTTTTTAAAATCAAGACACAACTAAGTGTCTTAGTTGTGGACAATGAGTGACAAGGGATATGACTGGATTAAAGCAATGATGAAATTTACTTTGGAGAAGATAAATCACTTTGTATTTGATTAGATCAAGTGAATGTTTTCATCACTTAAATTATCAAATAATACCAGCAATAACATGATTAACATGAGTAATATGAATATTAAGTAATATTCATCACAATTTTAAATTATGAATAGTCTTGTGAATAACATAAGTAATAATATGAAAATTAATACTCATCACAATATGAAAATTAATACTCATCACTTAAATTTTTTAAGCACTTATCTTCTGAGAACTAAAGCTAAATACTTTGTGAATGATTTAATAGACCTAATTTCCACTTTCTAGGAGCTTTTATAAGTAAGATGGTTAAATAATGATATTATGAAAAGACATCAACATTATTGTCACCCTTGCTTACCTTCATGTGTCATCTGAGAATATATTAACTTTGTAATTTTGTCTAGTATAATGGAGTAAATGCAATATTCTAGTAATACAATATCATTTAGTATATTGTCTGTGGGAAAGGTGTGCTATCGAGTCAGTGCTTGAAACCAAAGTAGCTGTGTTATAGCAAGAATAAAACCTCAAAGGTAATCCTTCAGAGGCCAAAGCAAGTATTTTTGTGACTGGCTTTCCTAATAAAGATGTGAAATCAAGACTTTTAATAGTTATAAAATGTAGACCTAAAGCCAATACACAAAATCTTAAATTATAAAAATATTCTTAAATTCTATTGAAGAGAAACCTTTCAAAACCACCCATCAATTAGCATGCACATGTGTGTCTGTGTATGTGTGTAAAGAGATCTTGTTTTAAAAACCAACAATAGATACAGGCTTGCGACCAGCCTAAGAATAATCTGCTATGCTTCCCTCGGTTTGATGGAACAGGTTTGGAGTTTAATTTTTTTTTTTTACATTTATTTATTTTTGAGAGGCAGAGACACAGAGCACAAGTGGGGAGGGGCAGAGAGAGAAGGAGACAGAATCCGAAGCAGGCTCCAGGCTCTGAGCTGTCAGCACGAAGCCTGATGTGGGGCTGGAACTCACGAACCGCAAGATCATGACCTGAGCCGAAGTCGGACGGTTAACCGACTGAGCCACCCAGGTGCCGCCAGGCTTGGAGTTTAAAGTTGGGTATTCTGAATTCAGTCTTCTGCTAAACTTCAGAAAATAAAGCTTCAAGGCACTTTTGCCATCTCTGATAAGCACAGCAGGGGTGGGAAGAACAGTGGGGCTTCCTGTGACGATTTCCTGTCAGAGCTGATCTAACCCGGTTGCTTTCCAAGGTCACCTTTCTCTTTCAAGCTGCCTCCAGGATGTTTTCTCTGTGTATTCTTTTCCTAGGACTGTTTTATTTTTGAGAGAGAGAGAGAGAGAGAGAGAGAGAGAGAGAGAGAGAATGACCACGGGGAGGGGCAGAGAGAGAGGGAGACACAGAATCTGAACCAGGCTCCAGGCTCTGAGCTGTCAGCACAGAGCCCGATGGGGGGCTCGAACCCACAAACCGCGAGATCATGACCTAAGCAAAGTTGGATGCTTAACCTACTGAGCCACCCATCTTTTCCTAGAACTGTTGTAACAAAGTACCAAAAACTGAGTAGCTTAAACAACAGAATTTTTTTCTGTCCCTATTCTGGAAGCTAGAAGCCGGGAATCAAGGTTTCAGCAGGACAAGTCTCCTCCTGAAGGCTCTAGGGAGAATCCTTCCTTGACTCTTCCAGTTTCTGGTGTTTGCTGGCAATCCTTGGTGTTACTTCACTTATAGAGAAGTATCATTTCAGTCATGTGGCCACCTCCTCTCATATTGTCCTCTCTGTGCCTATCTGTCTCCCCTTTTCATAGGCTGGTTGTATAGGACTAGGGCCTCCACTAATGACCTCATTTGTCTCACTTATACCTGGGAATACCTTATTTTAAATAAGGCCACATTCTGAGATACTGGAGGTTAGAATTCCAACATATCTTTTTGGGGAGACACAATCCAACCCATGCCATTTAAGGTTTGCCTCTTCCTTTAAAGCTCACTCACAAAAACAAAAGTGTTAAGGAAGTCATGGAGGCACTTTAGTTGCCTTCAATTACTGCTATTCTTATCCATGCTCTATACCTTATGTGTGCTTTGTCCCTATTCTTCCATACCCCCTTTTCTTCCAAAAACGTGAATATTGTTTTATACTCACACATTTTCTCTGTAATACTCTTCCCTATTCCCTACCTCCTTTATATAAATACTGATGATCACCAATCAGAACTTCCTCTAAGAAACATTAAGAGGTATGGAATGTTATTTTCAAGCTTTCCACTTGATTTGAGTCTCACCTCATGTGGTTCTAACGTCTACATGGACAAGACTCCATTAATAACCAGGGCAGTCAGGCCAAAATAAGAAACATTGCCGTATCACTGCAGTGGAGAAATCTCTCTGAGAATGTGGTAAGATGAAGAGAGCTGTCCCTTTCACTCCTTATTCTGTGAAATACTTTAATTAAAGAAATGGGGAATTGGAAGTGAAACACGATGAAACTCCTTCCTTGAAGGGTCAGACATTTGGTAACCATGTGTAACAATCTGCTTTTCATAAGGAAAGGGGTTCTTTTGAAACTTTTTTTAATGTTTATTTACTTTTGAGAGAGAGAGAGAGCGAGAGAGTGTGTGGGAGGGACAGACAGAGAGGAGGACAGAGGATCTGAAGCAGGCTCTGTGCTGACAGCAGAGAGCAGCCGGACATGGGGCTTGAACTCAGGAACTGTGAGATCATGACCTGAGCCAAAGTCAATGCTTAACCAACTGAGCCACCCAGGTGCCTCAAGGAAAGGGGTTCTGATGATGGCTTTTGATTTGGTTGGTAGGAGTTTATACAGGATTGTTGCCAAAAGTAATCTTTTCTACCTGTCATCATTTTTCCAAAATCTCCTGTTAGAACTCTTCACACTGAATATTAGGTTAAAGGTATAGAGATGTTGCTATACCTCAGTCTTTAAGACAGGTGGTGCTTTCTGCTGCCAGACTGTGCCATGAAGCATTGCTCTATACTGATAAAGCACAATGCCCAAAGACAATAAGAAACACACCCATTGTCAAACAAAATCAAGTTTATTAATTTGTCACAGCAAGGTGAATATCATGGTGAACCACGGGATGTCTTTGTGAGAGAAAGTTGGTAGGTCAAGAGGAAGAACTGTCTGAGCAGAGGAAGTAATATATGCAACGCATAAAGATACAAATTTCGTTGGGGCACCTGGGTGGCTTGGTCGGTTAAGCGTCCGACTTCGGCTCAGGTCATGATCTCACGGTCCGTGAGTTCGAGCCCCACGTCGCGCTCTGTGCTGACAGCTCGGAGCCTGGAGCCTGTTTCAGATTCTGTGTCTCCCTCTCTCTCTGCCCCTCCCCTGTTCATGCTCTGTCTCTCTCTGTCTCAAAAATAAATAAATGTTAAAAAAATTAAAAAAAAAAAGATACAAATTTCGATGGTACAATTTTAAGGAGCTGTATGAGTTTTACTGTGCCAGGAGCTTGCAGTTTATATGGGGGCAGACAGGAATAAGAGGGGGCCAGGTCATGGACAGCTCTGTATGCCTCACAAAGATTTGGAGGTTTTATTTGCATTTTAGAAATACCTCTTTAAAACCAGAAGGGATAGAATAGAGAAGTTGAGACTTTTGCAATAGATTAGGCTTGAAAGGATTAGACCTTGAAATAGAGCTGTGACTTAGGAGTGATTTATGGGTTGTGTCAGAGATGAAATTCTATGACTTAATAGGTGATGGGGATGAAGTAGAAGGAAGAATTCAGGGCAGGAATAGCAAATAGATTTCAATACAGAGTGATAACTCTGATGAATTTAAAGTGCCTGCCGGGAGTCCTCAGTTCAGAGTGATTGGAGGGCTATTTGAGCATGTTCTAGAAAAGTGATGGATTAAACATAGTTGGTTGGCATGAAGGGAGAGATGGGGTACATTTGTCATGTGAAAATGGCATTATTGGTTGCCTAACTAGAAACTGTTTCCCCATTCTCTCTTCCTTCAAGAACTTTAATTTTCTCCCAGACAGCTACTCTGGGATATAATTCATATTCTTTGAGAAAAGTTGTTCACATAAGGAAACTTCAGTAGATATTCATGATAAGTTATCCAATCCATCTTTGCAGATGGATTGGTTTATGAACTGAGGCCAACGCTAATCACCACTTGACACTTCCCCAAACATTGTGGTTAGTTTAGGAATGAGCATGGCAGTTCAGGTCAGTGAGATGCCAGGGGAGTTTTTCTGTGAGTTTCTAGGAAAGAAGCTTCCTGCTCTTAAGAGTAAGCCAGGATTTAAGCCAACCTTAATGATCTAATAAATATCCTTGTTTAAATCAGTTTAAGATTTCTGTTACCTGCAGGTAAAAAGCATTAATTAATAACTTCTTTCTCCATCTAGCACAGCTCCCATATTTCTACTTTCAGTGACAATGTGGATGTTGGTTCCATTCATTAAGCTGGAAAATAGAAGAGAGAAGGTTTGATAGGTAGTTGGATTTGTGAGACATGTAGGACATCAATAGAAAGATACCCAATAAAAATACGTATATGCATGTCTAGACTTCAACAATGAAATCTAGGTTGGAATTTTAGATTTGGAAATCATTAATGTACAGTAAGTACTTTAAGGAATTATGCAAATTAGATATATCACCCTAGGGGATGGAAACCAGTGTGTGTGTGTGTGTGTGTGTGTGTGTGTGTGTGTGTGTGACATAGTAATACAGTAGCTGGGTTGGATAGAATACAAAATATGAGCATATATTGAATGTAATGGAGGAAAGTATTGTGTCTTAAAACTTTTACTTTTTTAATTATGTATATTTGTGTTCTGGGTCATAATATAAAATATATTTATTACTATACATAACAAAGTTTCCAAAGCATTAATGTAGAGTGAGAAGTAGAGAAAAGTGGCAATAAAACTGGGGGACCGTGTAAGGAGAAGGCATGGGAAGAGAAATCTGAATAGGAGGTGATAGAGAAAGTAAAAGGGAGCCAGGGAAGTAATGAGCTGCAAAACCCACATGGAATGCTCTCATCTCTTTTCAAATCCATCTATAATTCCCTTTTAACGAAAATTTCTTATGCAACCACAGGCTGATGGATGTCACATTTGGGTAGTTCAACATTTGGTGTAGTGCCTATTACACATCTTATCTGTCCTGCCCCTACAAACAATATACCCTTACTTCACACCCACTGATCCTATATGCCTGGCTCATCCAGTCTCCTGAGTCTTGAAGCCTCATCTTTTTCTCAATACCCCATTTCTTTTTCCATAGTAATTTCTGAACTTTCATCAGCTTCAAAAAATTTTTTTCAGCATCCTTTCATACCTGCTTAAGAACCCTCTACTTCAGGAGGTGCCCGGATGGCTCAACTGGTTGAGTGTCCAGCTCTTGATTTTGGCTCAGGTCATGATCCCAGTCATGGGATCCAGTCCCATGTCAGGCTCTGTGCTGAGCGTGGGGCCTGCTTAAGATTCTTTCTCTCCCTCTCCCCACTCACATGTCTGCTCTCTCTCTAAAAATATTTCTTTTTACTTTGAAAATTAAAAAAAAAAAAGAATGCTCTACTTCAGGTATTTTAAACTTCTTAGATTACTTCACACCTTAATGACTAAGAATATAAAACATGACTAAGAATGTAAAAAAAAAAAAAAGCAAAGAAAATCATCAGTTTCAATTCTTAGAGCTGAATTATCTCACATAAATACAGTATTTTTCAATGAAAAGTTTAATGATATTGGTGCATGTGGACTTAGATTGACAGACTGAATCAGTTTTCTTTACTTAAATCATAGAAAAACCTCATTTTCACAGAGAAAGCTGTAGTGTGATGTTAGAGGAAATCCCCACAGACTTAGTTGGATCAAAATTGAATTCTGCTTTTAACTAGATCTGAAACAGCATGGATCACTGTTTTTTGCAGAATCCTATGTAGTCATAAAAATTTCATGCTGGAGTCAATGGTATTTTTTAAATCAATGGTATTTTTTAAAGACTTTCTCTTCTTGTGGACTTGTTTGAGAAGCTAGAAGTATTAATTTGCTTTCTCATCAAGGTACAAACCACATAATGCTGCATAATGAATATTCTAATACACTGTCTATTCAATGATTGCTTCTTTGTTATGTAATATGTACCATAATTTCCAAATATGTCTGGGATATTATTTGGTTCTTATTGTATAATGTTAATTTATAGTCCACAAATGCATCCCTCTAAGAATCTGTGAATAAAAGTGGCTCATCTCAAGAAAAGAATAGAATGTTTTGTTTCTCACTGAATTTGGATTAAAAAGCAAAAATAGAAAATTTACAAATGCATACTTTTAACTCTGAAGACACACAAAAAATAAAAAAGAGTGACTTTTGAACAAGGTTATTCATTACAGCATTACTTGTATAACAATTAGTTTTGTTAAACAAACCTATTTTTTGTACCAAACCAAAATATCTACCAGTAGGGAGCTGGTTGAATGAGCTATGGTATAATCACACAATGGAATATGATGCAGCTATAAAAAAATATCTGTCTATATTACTCTGTAGTGATCTCAAATACCTATTCTTGATAAAACTTCAGTTTATAGAATAGTATATTCTATTTTCCAAGAATTGTTCAACTTATTTTTCATCCAACATTAACATGTTCATTTGAACCCTGCTACTCCTCCTTCAAGTTGAGTATATAAAGATACATATCTCACTTTGAAACTCAGGAGACTTTTTGACTGTCTCATTAAGGTATGGTGGAAGTGAATTATGTCACTTCCAAGACTAGGTTATAAATGGCAATTAACTTCTGCCAGTCACAAGGTTGATTACTTTTGACTATATTCATCATGGATAGAGTAGCATGGATTCATCGTGGATAGAGTAGCACTCTATTTTCAGTGGAATACACACTAATTCTAGATGTGGATTTCCCTTCCTTCCCACAATATTTCCACAATCACCATCTTTGCATTTACAACATGCCTTATTCACTTTCATGATATTCTACAAAGAAACTTCTGACCAAGAAACTAATTTTTCAGCAAATGAAACAATGAGTTCATGTATATTGGGCAGATTGGCCTTTGGTTCCAGTAATGGAACCAGCTTGTTTGCTATACCTTGTGGAGTGAGAGTGTATATTTTCCAGGATGCAGTGTATATTCTAAATGAACAACTAATATATAATATGGTTTCTCTCAGAGTTAGGATTTATTCATCTGGGAATCAAGGAGTGGGAGTAGGAGTGGCTGTTCTGTCTATAACCCCAGGGATATAGTAGTTGCTTCCTATATCTGTAACATTGGGCTCTGCTCATATGGAGGTCTTAGATTACAAGGGCAAAATGCTTCCACCATGGGGTACAGGAATGAATCATTAAATTGGAACCAATAGGCAAAAAGGGAGTTATTACACTTATAGGTTAGATTGATCCTAAATATCAAGGGAAAATTGGGTTGCCATTATATTATGAGAGTAAGGAAGAGTACAGCTAAATTCAGGAGATCCTTTAGGGTGCCTCTGAGAACCCCCATGTCTTGTCACTAAAGTCAGTGGTAACTAGAATGGATCAATAGAGGGAGCAATTCCAATGGCCCAGACCTTCAGGAATGAAGATTTAGGTCACCCTCCTAGACAAGGAACCACCATCCGTTAAGGTCCTTGCCAAGGTCATAGCGGAAATGGAATGTGTAGTGGAGGATCATCATAAAATCAGTAATGACCATTTGTCAAGTTGAAGAAATGAATTGATAGTCATGAATATTTCTTCCTCACATTGATATACATACATAAACATATGTGTTTACATATATGTTTACATTGTTACATATATACGTAAGCCATCTTTTTCTTACTCTCTACCATTCTCTACCATCTAATGTGTTAATAGTAGGAAGCACCATGTCAGTACTTAAGTTATAGAATACCAAAGGGGAAGCATGCTTCACCAAGAAGAGGAATGAACATTACTCAAGATGAGTAAAGGAACTTTGTGTCCTCTTTTGGGAAGAGGGTGGTATGTTTTTGGTTAAATGAGGTATAGTTACATTATGTTAGATGGAATCATGATTTTGCTATTGAATTTTGGGGCCACTTAAGTATGAATAAAAGAGAGATGCATATTGGATAACAGATTGACAAAGGATGGACTGTGGTAGCTTTGTATGGTGTCAGCTTAGTTGGAGCTAAGTTTTCTAGAGTTCTCTTCCATGCATAGTTCTAGGTTAGGATGGGTCACAAGCGAAATTTGCATGGTATTTGAAGACTGATTGGAATCAGCTGCTAGACATATACTTCTATCAATGTGAGGTCAGGCACCATTGCAGCTCATACAGCCTATGTCATTGTGATGGCTCTGCATAGGGCAGCGGCTCAGCAGGCAGTTCCTTCAAATTCCCCTGGATTCTCCTTCAGCTTCTGCCAATACTGGTGGTGTGGGGGCTAACATTGTGGCAAAGCATTCCAGCTCTTGGGCACATCATCCACATCATCAGAGTCAGAGGCTTGGAGATGCTGAGACACCATTGCCAGTGCAAATAAGAGAGAGATGTAGGTTCCAGCGCCTCTTCAAAGGCTCTGGTTTGTCCCTATTCTCCTCGCTTTAGGTGCAGCATTCCTTCCCTGATGGCTGGGCAGGCTGACTTTAAGCCCAGCAAGAGATCCAGGGGCACAAGGCTTACATAGACAGCTTAACCAGTGTTCTTGATTGCATAATGTCTAATCCCTACAATAAATCCTTTATATCACTCATAGTAGTTCTCCTTCACTGATCAAATCCTAATACATTCAAGAAGAGTTTGTAAAGTATTTTAACTTTTTTTTTTAAGTGGAAAGATAATCTGGAAAGTAAGAAAAATGGTTACTCTATGGGAAAGAGAGAATAAGGAGGGAAGAGGATGAAGCTGGAAACTGAAAGTGTTTTAGTTCATAGTTTTGACTTTGAAATCCTGTCAATATTTTTCATTAATTTAAAGCCAAAATAAAAAACAAACAGAAAAACCAAAGTAATCCCTTAAAATGGAAGAAACCAAAAATGAGCCTGTTAGAATATAAACTTGGTGGAATAACCAGGTACAGCAGTTATTTGAAATGACTTTTAAAAACAATACTTGACTCAAAAATGCAGAAGTACATATTCTAAGTTCTGAAAAGAACAACACAGACTGTAAACTGCCCTCAGTGGACAGGCTTATTTTTAATGACAATGTGGATAATTATATTTTGAAACTATATAATATACATACACAAACTGTGTTGGATGTAACACACATACATATTAGCATAAGATAAAGCAAATATAATTATGCTAACATCATTTAGATTCCCAAGTTTTTAGGAGAAAAAATATACATATTTTAAAAATCGTGTGAAGTGTTACACATTAAACCATATGATGCTAATTCCAAATATCAGCATGAATTCATAATCTATTGTTTTTCTACAATTTGTATATCTTCTAGCTCTGTGCCCTGAAAGTTCTAGAAGCAAGCAGCATTCCTAATGCCCATAGTGTCATCCCTAAATGTAACTTACCAGTGAAAGGAACTGTGGTCCTTGGGAAAACGGCTGATTCAGAGTCTAAGGCAGAAAATGTACAAGATGAACTTGAAATAGACTGCTGTACCTAAAAGCAAGAAATCCAGCAAAGAGGAAACAGGAGTCACTGGCATTGACAGGATAGCTTGAACGCACGCATGCACACACACACACACACACACACACACACACACACACACATACAAATTATGGTTGCAATGGACTGAAATCATAAAGTATGCTAAAATGCATGGGTTCTTAAAGCAAATGACAGAACAGAGAAAAAATTGTTGGTCTCCTTAAGAAAGGGCACCAACTCAAAATTATTTTGAGAATTAACAAAAAGGAGGAATCAAACATTCCCCTGTCTTCAGTAGATTTTCTAAGTCATCAAATTGTTGATTCAGATTCTTTATGTAAGAATCAAGGCTATTCAATGCAGGAGGACTGCTAAACTAGAAAGTCCTGTAAGTCCAATAACTAAAGGAATAATATACCTAGGCAATAACATTAATAGATGCTAAAATCCTTCAGTGAAAATTTGATAGGGATGTAAGAAAGGGATGATATTGTAGGAATCTATTGATGAATCTTTATAATATTAAATTCAGAGGACTGATACAATGTGTCTCTTAATGCAATGCAATGGGATGCTCAATATAATACTCAATAAGTAGATCTAACTAACTAGATCCAGAAAATAAAGGAAATTATTGGTAAAATAATAAAAATAACATGTTGGTAATTATTGAAGCTTGCTTATAGGAACATGGAAGTTTATTCTCTCATTTTCTATGTACATTTGCAATTTTCATAGTAGTTATAAATTTCTAAACATTGTATATTTTGATTTTTAAAAGAAACGCTCAATTATTGGTGAAGAAACAATTTTTATTTTTGTTTTTTAAATAATTTAAAACTCTTTTAAAACCTGAAAATTGTGTGATTCCATGTTTCTTCTTTTTCTATATATCCTAAGGCATAGTATATATATGTTACTCGACAGTGTAAACAAGGTATTATGATAAGCAGGATGCTGCTCTTGAGGTGAGAATCAAACTCAACAATATTTCTAATATTTTTCCAATGTCTAATATTCAATTACTGAAAAAAAGTAAAACACTCTTCTGGTTTTAAATGCTTTTAAATTAATGTTTTGTAACAGTGTTGCAGAATAAAAGTCGTTTGCTTTTGTAAATATTAAAAGTAATCTTAAAACTATGAATTAAACTTACTTAAAACTATTAATTTTCAGGAGTTACTATGATGACTTCAGCCCCCAAATTCAGATTTTTATCATCTCCTTTTGATAATTTCTTCTAGCAATTGATTTGTGAGGCTGTGTGTCTTTTTAAGTTAATAAGTGATTTTTACCTCCTGAACTCAGAATCATAGGGATATACTATAACACCAGCACAATCTCAAGGTTAAATGAGTTTGGGAAACTCATTTAGAATTCCAAATTTGCTGTTTCCTTGAGATAGGTAATGGGCCACCGGGGTCAAGCTTCCTAACATAGCAGTGGTCAGCACAAGTCATTTGCAAAACCCCCTTTCTCAAAAGAAACTGTACTGATGATTTTCTTTTAAAGACAGTATTTGTGGCTTAATGCCTGCCCTCTTTGTTCTCCAGCCTACCTGAGCCATAGTGCTTAGTGGGTGGGAAATTAATGAATGAATGCAGCAGTCTGGGAGAAATTAGAGAAAAGAATGCTTAACCCAGCTCTAAGAGATTAAGCAACTACCAGAAGAAAAGAAAAAGCTGCTGAAAAAGCTGCTCACTGGAGCCCTATCAAGGGGATGTTTTCCAAAGCAGCTGCACAAATATACCCACTAGAGTAGGGCAGCTTTCACCCTGCAAATGTTTGGAAAATATATCCTCCAGGCTTCTCCCTCCTGCTGTAGATCCGTAGGGTATATTAATGGCTGGCAGACAGCAGTATGCTGTGTCTGATTGCTCATGGCATTATTTTTTCCTCCAAAGTTTGCATCAGAGAATATTTTTCAAAATGTTTCTAAAGGTCATTTCGAATCTTATTGAAAGTAAGAAAATAATGAGATGCCTGGAAATGTTGAAACACTTCCTTTCAAATTGGTAGCTGAAACACAATAAGCCTTGATGTATATGTCATCAAGACAGGCTTCATTTTCTGCAGAGATGCTCTCTCCCAAATGAAGTAACATACCTAAACTTGGTAGAGTTCAGTCTCATCTGTGCTAAAGTTTTTAGGACATATATTGTGAAATTTCTAAAACATTTTGTGTATTTCCAAGAATATGGGCATGCTCTCACTCTCTGTAAAATAAAAATAAAAAATAAAATAAATAAAATGCAGAAGAGCAAAATCCTTGCAAAAGTGTCACTAACAATTCACCCAATGCTAAGATTCCTAAATATAAGTTGCACTTGTTTCTCTAATAAACAGCAAAACCATATAATATAAAATGCTGTGCAAGCAACACTTTTCAATTCTAATGAAATAAATAATAATGATGTTGATGATTAAAATAATCATTTGGGAAGTATAGTTGTTTACTACTCCTGAACGAATTGGTAGTATTTACTGCTTATAAATTACGACAAAATAGCTATAATATAAGGTTGCAATTATTAGCAAATGTAAAAATTTGACTTACTAATTTTATTTTTTTTAATGTTTATTTATTTTAGAGAGACAGAGGGAGAGTGGGGGAGGGGCAGAGAGAGAGGGAGATACAGAATCTGAAGCAGGCTCCAGGTTTTGGGCTGTCAGCACAGAGCCAGACATGGGGCTAGAACCCACGAACTATGAGATCGTGACCTGAGCCGAAGTCGGTCGCTTAACCAACTGAGCCACCCAGGCACCCCTTGACTTACTAATTTTGACGCTTATAAAAATCATGTCCAAATAATCCCTTCTGAGGAGAGTATAAGACGGAAAACTTATAAAATCATGCAACTTTAGAGCTGAAATGAACCGCTGAGATCATTTCATTTAACCTCTTACTTTTTCACAGGAGGAAATAAGAGGCCCAGACAGCAGAATTTTTTTTGCCCACAGTAATTAGTGCCAGTGTTGGAACTAGAACCCAAATTGTCTATCTCCAAATTGAGGGGGCAGAAAAACAGTAAGGTTGGCAAGCATCACTACCTTCTTTTGGAGCTGTCAACCTTCAAAATGAAACAGGCAGTTATTTACTAGCAAAATGAGTTTGTTCTGGAATGGCAGGGGAATAACAATTTGAGATACAAGCTGTACTGAATCATAGGCAGATCTGGAGAGACAAAGGGAAGGTCAGCTTTTATTAGATTTTATGAGAAAAGTGGGAAGAAGGGTTGTTTTAAGCAAAAGTTCATTGGAGAAGAACAGAAGTTTGAGGTCAGAGAGGTTCCTTGTTGGTTGCAAGCGTTGGTTAGTGTGTTGTTGCTGGGGCACAGAGGGATCTTCCTTCTTTGTCTTAAAAACAGGAGATAAAATGCCCCTGTGAACAATATCCTTCCTTGTCAAGACAATTCTTACTTTCCTTTGGTGGTTATGCAGGCTGCAGCCAGTGGTGTATGTGGGAAAGCACTCTTCCATGGCAGAATAAGATGGAATAGATGTAATGTAGACAACAACTTACTATGGACCAGATACCGTCCCAATGCCTTTTATATGGATAATCATATTTAAATTGCTGAAACTCTATGAGATGGTTATCACAGATGATAAAAGCAAAGCACATAGTTTGTAAATGATCTATGCAAATCACATGGGTAAGAAGTGTTGGAGGCAGAATTTCATTCCAAACACTGTGACTCTAGAGAAGTGTTCTTGATGATTATTCCACACCATATATGAAAATGTGCCAATTCCGTCATTACAGATTATAGTCACAGTCAACTTTTGAAGTTTCATTTTGGTAAATAATTTCAATCTTATGCAGCATGCATTTTACCACAACTCACGAGGAGTAAACATCACTGATAGGACATTTAGTTCCTTTGTCTGGGGGACAGGAGGTGATGCCTATGGAAAGGAGATTCATCAGTCTATTTAATAAACAGGGCCTATTCTGCATGCCAGGCACCAGGCATGGAAATACAATGGGAAGCAAGAGAGGTGTATGGAAGATGAGTCGTATAATTCATAATGAAAAATAAAAATCCAAGACATATATCACTTATGTTAGATTTAGAAAATTTTCATGAATTCTCTTAAACAAGTAGAAGAGATGGTAAATTGATTAGAAAAAAAAAAGAAAACAAGGTAGTTTCAAAAAGCCAAACTATGAAGAATGATCTCTAGGAAATATTGAGTGCTGGAAACAGTGCATGTCAAAGACCTCCATTCTCCAATATTGATTAGAATTGAGTGAAGACCAAACTCCCTTTCAAGGGTATTAACTTTCTTGACAGATATTTTACTGGGGCAGTAAGTGAGGAGAGAAAGAACATCTCTTTCTTTAGCTCTCAAAACACCATCTTACCCATTTTTATTTCTTATTCTTCCGTGAACTAACAATGAAAAGGTCAAGGGAATTTTTTTAAACCACTGCTATATACCTACTATCAGAAGTTTCTACTATATTTAAGAAATGGCAATGGGATTAGTAGGCAGTAAGACCTTCCAGAACATACAACATGGAATATGATTTAAAATCTTTTATTCCCCCAAGACAAATCAGAATATTGGTTAAAAAAAAAAAAAAAAAGAAGCATCTCATTTACCTTAAAATGGGAAACATCAATGAACTTGGCACAGGCTTTTATTTGTAATCACATTTTTCTAACCCAAAATACTTCACTTTGATCAAAATTGGAAGCAAACATTTTCATATCTATGTAGTCTTCATACAGATTTGATCAAGGATTTCTGGATTGTTTTATTGCAAAATGTGTGTGCATATCCATATTAGGCACATTAGTCTTAGGTGGAAAATCTGCTGGGTTAATTGTCTTTGTTCTATTCTAGAACAACACATGTAATTAGCCGTTTAATTAAAGCTTGCTGAGGAGGGTGATTCATATTCAACTATGTCTTTGCTTCGAGTATGCAGCAGTGAGGAAAGGGGTTATCACCTCCAGTCTCTGCCTACTGTTTTAAATTTCATCCCCTAAATAATGAGGAACTTAAAGTTCTCTCTTTCTTACTGGCCTTTGGGATTGAGTCATTATTAATCTTTATAAAATAAGGCACTCTTTAGGGTAGCAAAGTGGCTTTACTTGCTATGATTTGGTTGATACTGGGTAGAACCCTGATACAAACAAGTGAACAAACAAACAAACAAACAAACAAAACAAAACCAATAGCTTATGTCACGTATAATGTTTTCATACTTAGCAACAGTTCCTATACGTGGCTGGCACCTCACAAATATTTATGGAATGAATGGATGAATCCCTTTCAATCCAATACTTTAGAAGCGCCCTATCAAAACGAGATCAGAACTAGTTGAAATCAAAGCCCCTAGTGGATGAAGCAGGTTAAGCCTTTGGAGTGGTAGAGAACAGTGAGGGATCTGGAATGATTCACAGGCCAATAAATTCAGAGGAGAGAGTCTCAAAGCCAAACACCAATTAACTGCTTTGCACAGCACCTTGGAAAGAAGGCCATAAAATTATAAAATCATGTGTGTGGACCTTATAAATTGAAACTTTTGGGTGATGATGCTGGTGTTGTTATTCTGTAAATGGGAACTGTTCCGATTATGAATTATTGGTCTGGGGACAACTCTAATGATGAATTATCAGAAATTACATTTGATAATCTTCAGAAAAAATGGTTAGTAAATCTCAGTATTTTGGGCATTCCCAAAGATACAAAGAAATCTGGAAGAAAGTTTCCACTCTCTGTGATGCACATTGCTTTATTTAGTGCTTATAACAATAAGTGAATATTATTTGCCCTTGTATTACAGATGGGCAAATGAATCTCAGACAGTCTAACTACGTGGTATAATGCCTCATAAATAGTAAGAAGCTAAGCTGGAAATTAACCAGAAGCCCATATCCTTGTTATTACTCTACTCTGAAAACCCATAGTAGAAGATAGTGTATAGCAAGTACTAATACCCTTGTAGAAATCCTCAGCCTGGTCCATAATAGGCTCACCTAAGAAGTTAGTGAATGAGTAACCCATTTAGCATGTCAATCATCATTTTTATTTTATTTTTTTTTACTGAGCTAATACCATCAGAACTACCCAACCCCAACACCCCTGTTTTGTCGAAATTAGCTGAATGTTTGCCTGTTCTCTAATTTCATATCAATTGAAGAGATTTAGTGTATAGAGTCTTATTTTCTGATTATAGAATTTGCAAATTCTAGCCCCTGAGGACTGAATTGTGTAAGGTCAAATTAGAAAAGTGTTTCCTTATGTTCTGTTCTTTAAATAATTTTGGATTTGAATCGTCAGACTCAGAAACCAAGTTTCGTGATTTCCAGTTACAGGAGAGCATGGGATTCAGTCTTTAAAAGACAAAAATGAGGGGGCACCTGAGTGATTCAGTCATTTGAGCTTCTGACTCCTGATTTAGGCTCAGGTCATGATCACATGGTTCATGGGATGGAGTCCTATGTCCGGCTCTTTGCTGACAGTGCAGAGCCTGCTTGGGATTCTCTCTCTCTGCCCCTCCCCTGATTGTGTGCTCTCTCTCTCTCTCTCTCTCGCTCTCTGTCTCAAAATAAATAAACATTTTTCAAAAAGAGACAAAAATGAGACAAGAATGTGTCCTAATATTTAGAATATTCTTAGGGATTTATTAATATTTCCTCTAGCAAGATGAAACTATGGCATCAAATACCCTTGAGGAAATGTGCTTAAATGTGCAGGGATCTGGGTGTGGACTTTGGTCTATTTTTATTCCTCCCTGGATATTCTGTATGATTTTCACACAAAGAAGTGTTGGAAAGGATGGCACTACTAATTAATTTCTTCCTGGTTTATTTATATATATTTTTTTCATACCCTGAGTCTGCTAGATTGAATTTTGGGGGAGAAAGTAAAACAAATCAGTGTATTAAGAGTAGTATGACTATCTACCTGGAGATTCCCTCCAAGATGGCAGGGCTAAACAAAAAACCTAGGGAACAGGTATATTGACTTTTTACCTGAATTACTTTTCATTCCCTGGAAAGGTGAAAGTACAGAAGAATGCTACCTACAGAGAATTGACCTTGTAACTTGGCATGGTAAATTTTTTTAACGTAAATCCAGCTATAGATGAAGAGTTACATAATTTATACTACGTAAGGATATAATTCAGAACATGTTCAAGAAAAAGATACCAGTTCTAACACTTACTTAAATGTATCCCCTTGAGAAGTTATTCTCCCCAAGCCTCAGTTTTTCTCTCTGTAAAATGGCATAGTAATAATACCTACTTCAAATGGTTATCTTGAAAGTTAAATGAGAGAACCCGTGTTTACTACTTAATGACAAAAGGTCTGACACACAATGAGTGCTCAGTTATGGTGAATGATGACAATTACGTTCTTTTAGAGCTCAAGTTGTTTTCACACACTTGCTCTTATTTTTCTTCAAGTGACTACATGTATGTAATAGCTTTATTTTCTCACAAGGGTCAAGAGTAAGATTTTGTGAAACCAAAGGAAACATTTCATTAATTAAAAATAAAGCAAGCAAACAAACAAACAAACAAAAAACCCTCCTGAAAATTAGGAAGAACAAAGTAGAAAAGGAAGATGGGTGCATTCAAGGTTGTGTTATTCTACCCTTAAAAGCTAGAGGAAGAGCAAAATAACAAACCCCTTCTGTTAATGTAGATTCAGGAGACTGAGAATAAGTGACTTTCTCGGGATCACAGAGTGATATTGCTACAGATGGGAGACTAAAGCTTCATGAATGGTAAATCCCCACAATCACGTCTGCATCTTTTCAAGCCTTTTCCATTTTTCTGATTGCTCTTTCTACTATTTCACAGTGGTATGTTGAAAGCACTAATGGAATTTTAAGGCTAAGAATATTTCACATTTTATTACGTACTTATGAGGTAATATCTGTCATCACGTGGTAATGAAGACACAGATGACAGGTAATAGTAGTTGCTGTTCCTCATGGAACTGCAGGGAACAAGGGGGCACCATTGCTATGGGCATGTAGGCCAGGCTTAGCTGCAAGCCTGATAGTCTTAACTGGAGGGGAACATCACATTCAATACAAAAGTGTCAGTTGTGGGGCTCCTGGGTGGCTCAGTAGGTCAAGTGACTCTTGTTTTCCGCTCAGGTCATGATCTCACAGTTTGTGGGTTCAAGCCCCCCATTGAGCTCTGTGCTGACAGTACAGGGCCTGCTTGGGATTCCCTCTCTTTCTCTCTCTCTCTCTCTCTCTGCCCCTCCTCCTCCGTTCACACTCTCTCTCTCTCAAAAAGAAATCAACATTAAAAAATTTTTTTTGAAATGTCGATTGTAAGAAAAATTCCTAAGGTTGTGTCTGCCACATGAACAACATTTTACTTGACCCTATTCTTGCAGCTATGTCCTGTTACACTGCATGTGATTATAAAGATCAGACTGTGGCTGAAGGCTAAACTGTAGCTCTCTACAGGGATTTTTGTTTTCAAACTGCAGAGTTTCTGGTGTGTTGTTAGTCACTTTGGTTTGAATTAAAGCTGAGTTAATTACGTCCGGTTAACTTCTTTAATCCTTCTCTCTCCCGTCTCCTGTCACTTCCCTATGGAGTTCTTGTCCAATCCTCACTCACGGCCAGGAATCTAGTTATAAGTGCAAGATGGGATCTTGTTTCCTTCAGGATAGTTTGGTTACCGGGCATATTTCCTTCATGCTCAGTACCTCCACTGAACTGTGATTGTAGTCAGAGCTGTGGCTGCGTTCCCTTTGCTCGGCAGTGTTTCCCTCATCCATTGTGGTTCTGGGCACCAAGTGCCTCCCGCAAACATTTGATGAATGAACACGTTTTGAATTAGGTGGAGAAATGGTTCCTGGGCTCTTCGTAAAAAATTTACCTGTGTTCATTTTTGGAGAAAAGGTTTATCTGGAAATAATATTAATAGTTCTATATTGTAGTCTTGATGAAGTTCTGATCAAGGAAGATGTTCAGGCTTTTCCCAAAAAGTCAGTCTTTTATTATAGGTAGAAAGAGTTAATGAGTTTGTGTTTACAGTGGTACTCAGGAAGTGGATAAACTGATTAGGCTGGTGATTGGCTCTGAACTTTTTTTTTAAATTTTTTTTTAACGTTTATTTATTTTTGAGACAGAGAGAGACAGAACATGAACGGGGGAGGGTCAGAGAGAGAGGGAGACACAGAATCTGAAACAGGCTCCAGACTCTGAGCTGTCAGCACAGAGCCCGACACGGGGCTTGAACTCACGGACCGCGAGATCATGACCTGAGCTGAAGTCGGACACTTACCCGACTGAGCCACCCAGGCGCCCCGACTCTGAACTTTTAAAGAAGATTGGAAACGTGTGTGATACCTAAAGTTGCCTCATGTGTTTTATCTGTAAGACCAGCCCTGAACAGCCTGGTCCTTCCTTAGGTACTATGCCTATAGTTTCAATGGCAAACAGCTTGATGGTCAGTCCAGACATGGTTATCTGAGAGACAGTATTGACTACCATAGAATCAATTTATCTAAGCCATTCCCAAGAAAAAATGAGCTTTTGGATGTTTTGTTTTTGCTAGTTTATATTGGTAGTTTAGTCATAGTTTTAACTGAGAAGTATGTTGTTTCTAACACTACCAAAGGGGTGCTTCACCTGTACCTTAAAATCTTTTCTGTCAGCTTCAGTGCCAATATGGCTTCTTCCCATTCTGCTTTGACTCCCCCTTGGGTCTTGCTTGATCTTGTTGGAGAAATTTTGCCATTACCACAATCTACATGGGGATACCAATACCTATGCCAGAGGATGGTGTCTTTCTCTCAATAAGGGTAGTAAAGGTTGTAGATAGTGCTGATTTCCATGCAGGGAGAGAATGAAGGTTCTCTCCAACTTCCAGACATACCTTCTTGTCTGAGACCTGAATTTTCAGAGTCTCCAGGGAATTGTTCCTGCAGATCTGGCCAATATTCCTCACTCACGGGCAATCAGTTCTACAGTCAACATATGCCAGACATCGTCCCCTAACTTGACACTGAAGAATGGAGGACATACAGGTTTTAGTGTCATCAGTGTCCTTTTCCCCTATCCCTTCCTGCTACACGGAGGGAAAGATTTGAATGTAGAAAATTGGTACTTAGCTTAGGGTGAGTTAGGCTGTTGATTTATGTTAAACTAGTCAATGTCTTTTTACCTTAGGTTGCAGTGTCTATAGCAATAATTTTCAGAAGCACCCTGAAAATGGACTAGTTTTATCTTTGTCACCCTCTTTCCTCCATCTCTTATCCTTCCTTCTTCCCTATGGGAATTAGGAGCTTATTTAGTGTTCGGTGTCTAAACATTGTCCTCCTGCATCTTTCTGGCCATCCAAATAGCTTTATATCATTTCTTCCCCTTCTAAAGCAAAAAGTCCCTTTGTTTCAGTCCTTGACAAGGTAGATGGCATTTTGATGTTAATAATTCACAGTAAGGGATAATGGACATGGTAATGGAGGATGGATATTAACATGAGATATTTCTTTTTAGGGGCATCTGGGTGGCTCAGTTGGTTAAGCGTCCGACTTCAGCTTAGACAATGATCTCATAACTCATGAGTTCGAGCCCCATATTGGGTTCTGCACTGAAAGCTCAGAGCCTGAAGCCTGCTTTGAATTCTGTGTCTCCCTCTCTTTCTGTCCCTTCCCCACTCACACTCTTCCTCTCTCTCTCTCTCTAAAATAAACATTAAAAAAATTTTAAAAATGAGATATTTCTTTTTAAAACAACTGACAGCCCAAATGAACCTCAGATTGAAGAATATATGAAAAAAAAGTCATTCTGCCCATTACTTCCAGGGAGAAAAACTTGAGCCACACAATTCAAGCTAGGTTCTTGTCATTCCATCAGATTGTGTAACACTCAAGTCATAGTAAAGGGAAGAAGACAAGCATTAGTTGTTAGATGTAAGATTCAATGAATTGTTAGATTTTGAAACCTATAAACATAATTTTTAAAAATATAAAAGCCTTTCAAATTAAGGAAAGGTACAATGTTAAGCAAAATTTAAAGAAACAAACAGCTGGACAACTTTCTGAATCCTTAATTATTAGTAATAACTTTTGACTTTAAGCCTAATTTTCTTTTTGGGGGGTTAAATTTTCTCATATTGGCAATAAAAAATGTTTTTAGTTAAGTATTAAAATTCCTTTATACAGTGGTAGGATAAATCATTTGTGATTTTTAATCCTGGAAGTCTACATATGAGGCCTTGATTTACATCAGAAGGCAAACTTTCTCTCTCATTATTAGCCTTGGCCATGAAAGAGATCATTTGGATAGGACCTGGTGAGCCCATTACCAAGCTCATCTCTTTAAAAGGTTTTATAGTTAAGGATGCATTTATCTGACAACTACATTTATCCAGCACTGATATCTATCATAGTTCAACATGCCCAGGCTTGGGGTACAGAGTCCTAACACAAAGAGACAGGCGGAGGTAAAGAAAACTCTGGCACTAGCTATGGTGTGGGGGCATGCAGCCATGGCCGAACGCTGGAGATCTGGAAGCCTGGCCGCTGGAACAGCATCACCAAAGAGCCCATCTACAGCTCTTAATCTAATTCAGCAGTTTTTTTCAAGTATACCCCAAAAGTGTAAATATGCCATTCAGTACACAGGTAACTAGCAGTCTTCTCATTATTCAAAAATTCAGTCAGGCAGGTGGCTTAATTAAGGAAGAGTAATACATAAGCCCTAGGGGCCTGGATGTCGATATTTAACCTGATGTTTTCATGAATGCTGGAAATATAAAGGTATATTGATTACATATTTTAGAATATGTTAGCATGACAACATAGAAATACACTGAGCTTAGAGTTAGATCATGGGAATTTCATCCAACCGTTTCCAGTGGCTACCTACTCAGATTGTGAAAAATACTGCTTTTAGTTTATTAATTTATAATGGGGTTTATGTGGCTTACCCTTCTCATAGGGAGGGTGTGAGGCTCAGGAGAGGGGTATAAACAAACACACATGTGAAGTTAAATGCTAAGAAAAAAAACAGAAGAAAATAAGGAACAGAAGACAATAGGAGAAAGCCCAGCATTAGCAATATGATGGGAAACAAACAAGCTGGAATAGAGGGTAATGTCCACAGAGAGAATTTAACTCTGTACTCAGACATAAAGGAAGTTTAGAGTAGAGACACAATGAAAAAGATAGACAGCCTACTTGAATATTCTTTGTGGGGTAACTCCCAGAATATAATCACTTCTCATTGCCTTTAAATGCCGGAGACCAGCTCCAGCAACCAGGGGTTCCCGAAGGAAGAACGGCATTGGTGAAAATAAAACAAAACTAAAATAAAAAACTAGAAAATAAAAAACTAAAATAAAAACTAAAACTAAAATAAAAATGGACACAGACAACAGCAGTGTGTTGAACTGGCCGATTTATTGCAGTAAACGTGGCATTATGTATGCTAGTGATTTCCTTGTAGCATACGTCATCTATGTTTTTCTAACATTACCTAATTTTGAAAATGTTCCTATGTATAAACAACCTTTAAGAAATAACATGGTGATTTTCCCCTAACTTTCCCGCATACCCTTTGATTATAGATTAATTTCTTACATTATCCCATTACGCATCTGCGTTTATCTATAATCTACAAAGCATTTGCTTTGCTGTTCTCGTGAAAGGCCCTCCATTTCTCAACACCTCAAGTGGAACAGTTACAGGGACATGACCTCCTAACCACATGAGGTCAGATGAACAAAGTGTTTGCCTTGGTCCGAGGTGCCAGAAAGGGGCTGAAAAAGCCTTAGAAACCCATGCCTCATACATTCTCAGAGAGACAATGCACCTAGGAACCAATGAACCATTCTGTAGCTTAACCGACTAGGTTCAGTCATCATCTGGAATGCCTCTGGGGGACCGGGTGGGCCTAGGGGTTGAAGTCACCTGTGCCCAGAGATACACTCCTTAGTTGCCAGAGTGGGGCTTTCAAATCCATATGTCTCTCCTTTACAGTCCCTCCTTGCTGGCAAAGGTGCGAGGCTACCCTTCCTGTAAGTAGAGGACTCTCCATAGAGGATAGCAAGGGCTAAATGTAAGGCCGCACAATTTTTTGCAGAACCTTATTTTTTGCCCTAATGGTTCTTTTCCCAGGGGTCCTGCCCAGGGCGATTCCCCAACAGACAATACCCCAGGTAGTTTTAAGGCCAAATTACCTAAAAGCGGGAGTACAAGAAGCTTCACTGTCTGTGGGCCCCCCTGCAGTCACCAATCCGTCCACAGCCCGGGCCCTGCCACTCAGGCTGGGATAGCTCGGCTTCCAGCACTTAAAATGCAAATCAATTAACTCTTTATCCCAGCTCTTTGGCTCCTCTGTATTCTTAAAGTCTGACTAATGATGAGATTGGTTAATCATAGCAGTCCATATGAAGCAAAATTATTTTTGGGTGGTTGTATTAACAGAGAAATGTAACACTGTGGACTTACAGTAAATAAACTGAAGCCTATGGAGGTCAGCTTGTCTAACGCTTATCCATGCAACTATTGTTCCCAAGGGAAGAAATTCTCGAGTGCTCTCCCACCCCAGGTCAGGAAGTGTGCCTGTCTCACCTAATCCCTATAGTCATTTTATGATGAGAGTGCTATTTACATATGGGGAAATGAAGCCCTATTGAAGTTCAGTAGACAGAAAGATTTTTTTAAGTTTATTTGAGAGAGAGAGAGAGAGACAGAGAGAGAGAGAGAGAGATAATGTGCATATGAGCAAGGAAAGGCAGAGAGAAGGAGAGAGAATCCCAAGCAGGCTCCACACTGTCAACGCAGAGCCCAACATGGAACTTGAACTCACAAACTGTGAGATCATGATCTGAGCCTAAATCAAGAGTCAGACACTTAACTGACTAAGCTACCCAGGCTCCCCAAGAAAGATCTTCTAAAGGCACTTAGATACTCTTAACTGTGGTATGGCTAAAGTAAAAAAAGTCACACTGGTTGGTCGGAAGACAGAAGTTAATTTCATTCTATACTATTGTTAGCAATAGGGGTGAGCATAGGTCAAGTGTAGACAGCCAACTCTACTGGGACAAAGGGTGGGAGGGTTTTTATGGGTTGGGGTGATTTAGTTGAAAAGTCCTGGAGGACATTAGAAGGAATATTCTTCAATGGGGTATAATGAGCACATTGAGTTACTCCTGAGTGGGGGACTTTCTCTGTGAATGTTTAAATTCCAGAAAGTGGTAAGCAGGTCCTTGAGAAAGATACTTCCTGGTCTATAAAACTGGCAAGAGGCTAGGGAAAGATTTCCATACATTTCAAAGGAGCAGAGAAAAAAAAAATTCAAGCTTTCTAAAGTAAATGCTCTGAGAAAAGGAAGGGCAGAGGCCTACAGTGAGGAAGAAACCTGTTTTAAGTTTGGTCAAGATAAGGGAGCCATCGAGACTATCTTGGTCAGTTATACTTTAGAATTGTCATGGTACTATACAACTAACCAATCAAAAGCCAAACCAAGAACATCCCAGGCCCTAGCCCATACAAATTAAATCTAAAAATCAGTATCTCTAGTGACATAGACATTTACGTGTGTGTGTGTGTGTGTGTGTGTGTGTGTGTGTGTGTGTGTGTGTG